>NC_052162.1:3883982-4183982 GCF_902713615.1 Scyliorhinus canicula
TACATAAATGATACCTGGACGAAGGTATAGGTGGTCTGACGAGCAAGTTTGCAGATGATACTAAGATTGGTGGAGTTGCAGATAGCAAGGAGGACTGTCAGAGAATACAGCAAAATATAGATAGATTGGAGAGGGCAGAGAAATGGCAGATGGAGTTCAATCCAGGCAAATGGAGGTGATGCATTTTGGAAGATCTAATTCAAGATTGACATATGGTCAATGGAAGAATCCTAGGAAACTTAATTTACAGAGATATCTGGGTGTTCAGGTCCTTGTACCACTGAAGTGGCAACGCAGGTTGATAGAGTGGTCAAGAAGGCATACAGCATGCTGCCTTCATCGGACGGGGTATTGAGTACAAGAGTCGGCAGGTCATGTTACAGTTGTATAGGACTTTGGGTAGGCCACATTTGAATACTGCGTGCAGTTCTGGTCGCCACATTACCAGAAGGATGTGGAGCTTTAGAGACAATGCAGAGGAGGTTCACCAGGATGTTGCCTGGTATGGAGGTGCTGGCTATGAAGAAAGGTGAGTAGATTAGGATTGTTTTCGTTGGAAAGACAGAGGTTGAAGGGGAACCTGATTGAGGTCTATAAAATTATGAGAGGTATGGGACAAAGTGGATAGCAACAAGCTTTTGCCAAGAGTGAGTGTGTCAATACAAGGGGTCACGATTTCAAGGTGAGAGGGGAAAGTTTAAGGGAGATGTGCATGGAAGGTTTTTTACGCAGAGGGTGGTGGGTGCCTGGAACGCTTTGCCAGCGGAGGTGGTACAGGCGGGCACCAAAAGATAGCATAATTTAAGATGCAGCTGGATAGATATATGAACGGGCAGGGAACAGAGGGAGTAGATCCTTGGAAAATAGGCAGCAGGTTTAGATAAGGATCTGGATCGGCGCAGGCTGGGAGGGCCGAAGGGCCTTTTCTGTGCTGTAATTTTCTTTGTTCTTTGTTCCGTTAGCCAAAGATATTTCATGACCCCTTTAAGCCCTCTTTATTGCGTGTTTGCGATTTGTCCTACCTTCCCGATATTACTTCATCAGTTTTAAGTCGCCAAGATCTTATGTATGCTTTCTTTTTCATCTTACCTAGTCTCACAATTCTACCCGTCATCCATGGTTCCCTAATCTTGCCATTTCTATCCCTCATTTTCACAGGGACATGTCTGTCCTGCACTCTAATCAACCTTTCCTTAAAAGACTCCCACATTTCAAATGTGGATTTACCCTTAAACAGCTGCTCCCAATCCACATTCCCCAGCTCCTGCCGAATTTTGTTGTAATTGGCCTTTCCCCAATTTAGCACTCTTCCTTTAGGACCACTCTCGTCTGTGTCCATGAGTATTATGAAACTTACGGAATTGTGTCGCTATCTCCAAAGTAATCACCGACTGAAACATCAACCACCTGGCCGGGATCATTCTCCAATACCAGGTCCAGTATGGCCCCTTCCCGAGTTGGACTATTTACATACTGCTCTAAAAACCTCTCCTGGATGCTCCTTACAAACTCTGCTCCATCTGCGCCTCCAGCACTACATGAGTCCCATTCAATGTTGGGGAAGTTAAAATCTCCCATCACAACCACCCTATTGCTCCTACATTTTTCCATAATCTGTCTACATATTTGTACCTCTGCTTCATGCTCGCTTTTGGGAGGCCTGTAGTAAAGTCCCAACAATGTTACTGCACCCTTCCTATTTCTCAGCTCTACCCATATTGCCTCAGTGCTCGAATCATAGAATATAGAACATTACAGCGCAGGACAGGCCCTTCGGCCCTCGATCTTGCGCCGACCTGTGAAACCCCTCTAAAGCCCATCTACACTATTCCCTTATCGTCCATTTGCCTATCCAATGACCATTTGAATGCGTTTAGTGTTGGCGAGTCCACTACTGTTGCAGGCAGGGCATTCCGCGCCCTTACTACTCTCTGAGTAAAGAACCTGCCTCTGACATCTGTCCTATATCTATCTCCCCTCAATTTAAAGCTATGCCCCCTCATGCTGGACATCACCATCCGAGGAAAAAGGCACTCAATGTCCACCCAATCTAATCCTCCGATCATCTTGTATGCCTCAATTAAGTCACCTCTTAACCGTCTTCTCTCTAACGAAAACAGCCTCAAGTCCCTCAGCCTTTCCTCGTAAGATCTTCCCTCCATACCAGGCAACATCCTTGTAAATCTCCTCTGTACCCTTTCCAATGCTTCCACATCCTTCCTATAATCTCCACCATACTCTCCTTAATCACAGCTGTGATATCATCTCTGACCAGTAATGCAACTCCTCCACCCATTTTACCTCCCTCTCTATCCCTCCTGAAGCATCTATACCCTGGGATATTTAGTTGCCAGTCTTGCCCATCCCTCAACCAAGTCTCAGTAATACCAATAACATCATATTCCCAGGTACTGATCCAAGTCCTAAGTTCATCTGCCTTACCTGCTACACTTCTCGCATTAAAACAAATGCACCTCAGACCACCTGTCCCTTTGCGTTCATCAACTCTTCCCTGTCTATTCTTCCCCTTAGTCACATTGAGTTTATTATCTAGTACCTTACTGGCTTTAGTTGCTGCCTCTTTACTGACCGCTAACTTCCTAATCTGGTTCCCATCCACCAGCCACATTAGTTTAAAACCTCCCCTGGGAACAGACAAAGCCTGTGTGGAATATAAGGAAAGTAGGAAGGAACTTAAGCAAGGAGTCAGGAGGGCGAGAAGGGGTCACAAAAAGTCATTGGCAAAGAGGGTTAAAGAAAATCCCAAGGATTTGATAAAGAAAAAGCAAGAGGGTAGCCAGGGAAAGGGTTGGCTCACTGAAAGACAGGCGAGGAAATCTATGTGTGGAGCCAAAGGAAATGGTACTAAATAAATACGAGGTACTAAATAAATACTTTGCATCAGTATTCACCAGAGAGAAGGAATTGGTGGATGTTGAGTCCGGAGAAGGGTGTGTAGATAGCCTGGGTCACATTGAGATCCAAAAAGACGAGGTGTTGGGTGTCTTGAAAAATATTAAGGTAGATAAGTTCTCAGGGCCTGATGGGATCTACCCCAGAATACTGAAGGAGGCTAGAGAGGAAATTGCTGAGGCCTTGACAGAAATCTTTGGATCCTCACTGTCTTCAGGTGATGTCCCGGAGGACTGGAGAATAGCCAATGTTGTTCCTTTGTTTAACAAGGGCAGCAAGGATATTCAAGGGAACTACAGGCCGGTGAACCTTACGCCAGTGGTAGGGAAATTACTGGAGAGAATTCGTCGAGACAGGATCTACTCCCATTTGGAAGCAAATGGATGTATTAGTGAGAGGCAGCATGGTTTTGTGAAGGGGAGGTCGTGTCTCACTAACTTGATAGAGTTTTTCGAAGAGGTCACAAAGATGATTGATGCAGGTAGGGCAGTGGATGTTGTCTATATGGACTTCAGTAAGGCCTTTGACAAGGTTCCTCATGGTAGACTGGTACAAAAGGTGAAGTCACACGGGATCAGGGGTGAGCTGGCAAGGTGGATACAGAACTGGCTAGGTCATAGAAGGCAGGGAGTAGCAATGGAAGGGTGCTTTTCTGATTGGAGGGTTGTGATTAGAGGTGTTCCGCAGGGATCATTGCTGGGACCTTTGCTGTTTGTAGTATATATAGATGATGTGGAGGAAAATGTAACTGGTAAATGTAACTAGTAAGTTTCCAGACGACACAAAGGTAGGTGGAATTGCGGATAGCGATGAGGACTGTCAGAGGATACAGCAGGATTTAGATTGTTTGGAGACTTGGGCGGAGAGATGGCAGATGGAGTTTAATCCAGACAAATGTGAGGTAATGCATTTTGGAAGGTCTAATGTAGGTAGGGAATATACAGTGAATGGTAGAACCCTCAAGAACATTGAAAGTCAGAGAGATCTAGGTGTACAGGTCCACAGGTCACTGAAAGGGGCAACACAGGTGGAGAAGGTAGTCAAGAAGGCATACGGCATGCTTGCCTTAATTGGACGGGGCATTGAGTATAAGAATTGGCAAGTCATGTTGCAGCTGGAAAGAACATTAGTTGGGCCACACTTGGAGTATAGTGTTCAATTCTGGTCGCCACACTACCAGAAGGATGTGGAGGCTTTAGAGAGGGTGCAGAAGAGATTTACCAGGATGTTGCCTGGTTTGGGGGGCATTAGCTATGAGGAGCGGTTGAATAAACTTGGTTTGTTCTCACTGGAACTAAGGAGGTTGAGGGGCGACCTGATAGAGGTCTACAAAAGTATGAGGGGCATAGACAGAGTGGATAGTCAGAGACTTTTCCCCAAGGTAGAGGGGTCAATTACTAGGGGGCACAGGTTTAAGGTGCGAGGGGCAAGGTTTAGAGGAGATGTACGAGGCAAGCTTTTTACACAGAGGGTAGTGGGTGCCTGGAACTTGCTGCCGGAGGAGGTGGTGGAAGCAGGGACAGTAGTGGCATTTAAGTGGCATTTTGACAAATACATGAATAGGATGGGAATAGAGGGATATGGACCCAGGAAGTGTAGAAGATTTTAGTTTTGTCGGGCAGCATGGTCGGCACAGGCTTGGAGGGCCGAAGGGCCTGTTCCTGTGCTGTACTTTTCTTTGTTCTTTGATAGAACCTTCAAGATTATTGACAGTCAGAGAGATCTAGGTGTACAGGTCCACAGGTCACTGAAAGGGGCAACACAGGTGGAGAAGGTAGTCAAGAAGGCATACGGCATGCTTGCCTTCATTGGCTGGGGCATTGAGTATAAAAATTGGCAAGCCATGTTGCAGCTGTATAGAACCTTACCGAGGCCACACTTGGAGTATACTGTTCAATTCTGGTCACCACACTACCAGAAGGATGTGGAGGCTTTAGAGAGGGTGCAGAAGAGATTTATCAGGATGTTGCCTGGTATGGAGGGCACTAACTATGAGGGGTGGTTGAATAAACTCGGTTTGTTCTCACTGGAACGAAGGAGGTTGAGGGGCGACCTGATAGAGGTCTACAAAATTATGAGGGGCATAGACAGAGCGGATAGTCAGAGACTTTTTCCCAGGGTAGAGGGGGGCTTAGGTTTAAGGTGCGAGGGGCAAGGTTTAGAGGAGATGTAAGTTTTTTACACAGAGGATAGTGGGTGCCTGGAACTCGCTGCCGGAGGAGGTGGTGGAAGCAGGGACGATAGTGACGTTTAATCGGCATCTTGACAAATACATGAATAGGATGGGAATAGAGTGTATACACCCCGGAAGTGTAGAAGATATTAGTTTAGACGGGCAGCATGGTCGGCGCAGGCTTGGAGGGCTGAAGGGCCTGTTCCTGTGCTGTACATTTTCTTTGTTCTTTGTTTCTTTGTCCTAAATGATTGGGAGGGGATTTCTGATTGAGATGGGGTAAGTGATTGGGAGAGGATTATAGATGAGATGGTATAAATAATTTGGAGGTTATTTCAGATTGAGATGGGATAAGTGATTGGAGGGTGTTTGATGTTGAGATGGGGTAAGTGATTGACAGAGGGTTACAGATTGAAGATGGGGGTAAGTGATTGGGGGGGGGTTTCAGATTGAGATGGGGGTGGGGAAGACGCGAGGGAGATTGGAGGAGTTCCCTCAGTCCTACAAAGAAGGTTAAAACGTAAACTAACCTCCTCAGGATCTGATTCCATTCCCAATGGCTCCATTGGAGCAGGAATTTCCATCCCATTCCCCCACTGAGGTCTGAGGTAAATTTACAATTGGGGCTTGATAATATCATCAGACACCTATATTTACAGAAGGACGCGATTGTGTTTGCTGAGCACCATTTTTGCCACTGCTTAAAAGACTGGATTAAAATCAGGAATAATGTGAAATCAGTGGGAAAATGCCCTGAATTATATTAACTCAGTTACCCACTTTCTATTGGATAGGGGCTTTTCACAGTAACTTCATTGACGCCTACTTGCGACAATAAGCTATTATTATTATAGATGAGGTAAAAATCACTTCTTTAAATCTCGGTTTGATTTTGGCTAAGGTGAGACAAGTGCAGATTTTTAGACAGTTTGAGGCTCAATTTTAACTCAGTAAGTGAATGGGTTTTGATTAAGTGTCGGAAGGAAAGTGTCAGGGGAGAGATAGTGGAGGCATTGGTTATAATATTGAAAATTCCCTGGATTCTGGAAAGTTTCTAGTGGATTTGAAAAATGCCAAGTGATTGGGAGAGGATTACAGATTGAGATGAAATGAAATGAAAATCACTTATTGTCACCAGTCGGCTTCAAATGAAGTTACTGTAAAAAGCTCCTAGTCGCCACATTCCGGCGTCTGTTCAGGGAGGCTGGTACGGGAATTGAACCGTGTTGCTGGCCTGCCTTGGTCTGCTTTAAAAGACAGCTCTTTAGCCCTGTGCTAAACCAGCCCCAGATGGGAATCAAAAAGGGGGAAAGGCAGAACGTAGGAAACAATAGACTGGTTAGTTTAACATCTGTCATTGAGAAATTGTTCGCATCCATTATTAAAGAAATAATAACAGGACATTTGGAAAGTCAAAACAATGCATCAGAGTCAGCGTGGCTTTATGAAGAGTAAATCATGTTTGACGTATTTGCTAGAGTTCTTTGAAGATGTAGCAAGCCAAATAGATAATGGATTTCCTATAGATGTAGTATATCTGGACTTCGGGAAGGCATTTGATAAGGTGCCGCACAGGAGATTAATACACAAGGTGAGATCACATGGGATTAGGGATAATTTATTAGCTTGGATAGAAGACTGGCTGACGGACAGAAGGCAGAGAGTCGGGATGAATGGGTCTTTTTCAGGTTGGCAGGATGTAACTAGTGGGGTGCCACAGGGTTCCGTTTTCGGGTCCAGATATTTACAATCTATAAATTAATGACTTGGATGTGGGGATAAAAGGTTCTCCAGCCACATTTACGGATGACACTAAAATAGATGGGACTGTAAATTGCAATGAGGAAATAAGAAATTTACAAATGGATACAGATAGGTTAGGAGAGTGGGCCAAAATGTGGCAGATGGAGTTTAACGCGGGTAAGTGTGAAGTCATGCATTTTGGTCAGAGGAATAAAATTGCAACTCATTACCTAAATCGGGAGAAACCTCAAAGCGCTTCGGTGCAGAGGGATATGGGTGTCCTTGTGCATGACTCTCAGGTCGCTAGTACGCAGGTACAGCAGGTAATAAGGAGGGCAAATAGAATTTTGGCCTTTGTAGCTAAAGGAATTGAGTATAAGAGCAGGGAGGTGTTGCTGCAGTTTTGGTCCCCTTACTCGAGTAAGGACTAGAGGCGGTTCGGCCAAGGTTCACAAGATTGTGATGAAAGACTTGTTTTATGGAGCAAAATTGAGCAGTTTAGGCCGATACTCGCTGGAGTTTGGAAGAATGAGAGAAGGTCTAATTGATAATATAAGGTGCTAAAGGGGATTGGCAGGGTAGACGTAGAGCAGGTTTCCCTTTGTTGGACATTCTAGAATGAGAAACCATAGTTTCAGGCTAAGGGGTTGGCAGATTTAAAACGAAAGGAAGAGGAATTACTACAATTGAACGGTTGTGAATCTGTCCCAGAGTGCAGTGGATGCTGGAACTCTAATCAAATTTGAGCAAATAGAAAGGTTTTTAATAGTCGAGGGATGAAGGGTGAGCAGGGAGGAAGGTGGAGAACAGACCGAGAGGAGATCAGCCTTGATCATATTGAATGGCGGAGCGAGATCGAGGGGCAGGAATGCCGACTCCTTCTCCGAATTCTCATGTTCTTAAAATCAAGACCATTTCACTCATTTTGTTTTGGGTGTAATCGGCACTTCTTGGGGGCATCAGGTACAGATTACTTCACTAATGTCTTTAGGCTCTTTTTGCCATTCCAAATGCTCCAATGTTTGTAGTGCAAAGATGTAAAGGATGGTCACGTGGTATTTGTCTATCAAACTGCTGCATGCTCCGAGTTCAGTTCACACTGGCATTTACAGAACTCCTGTGGTTTTCGATCTGGGTCATACCTTTGTTCAGAAACCTGACAGATGGTTCACAGGTTAGCACTGCTGCCTCACAGCTCCAGGGTCCCGGGTTCGATTCCGGCCTCGGGTGACTGTCTGTGCGGAGTCTGCACGTTCTCCCCGTGCCTACGTGGGTTTCCTCCGGGTGCTCCGGTTTCTTCCCACAGTCCAAAGACGCGCAGGTTAGGTGGATTGGCCATGCTAAATTGGTTATTAGTGTCCAGGGTAGGTGGGGTTATGGGGATAGGGAGAGGAGTGGGCCGAGGTAGGGTGCTCTTTCAGAGGGTCAGTACAGACTCGATGGTCCGAATGGCCTCCTTATGCACTGTAGGGATTCATAGAATCATAGAATTTACAGTGCAGAAGAAGGCCATTCGGCACATGGAGTCCAAACCGTCCCTTGGAAAGGGCACATGCCACCACCCTATCCCAGTAACCCCATCTATCCTTTTGGACACTAAGGAGCAATTTAGCATGGGTCCCTGGTGCAGTGAGGCAGCAGTGCTAACCACTGTGCCACCTTGCTGACTGATTCTATGATCTCAGAAATTGTTAGTTGTGAAGATGTCATTACCCGAAACAAGGTATTGTAAGGTAAAAATTGGCATGCGAGGCTGCATCTTTCATTTTCAAAGCATACCAACGAAGCAGAGAGCGAGTTCAGAGACAACCCGTTGATGAGAAAATCAAAGCGACTCTCTGAGTAACATCAGGACCTTGTCAGCGGGAGTCATCTACTGCCATCTCGTGGAGGAGACTGATCACTGCAGGTCAGAAACAAAAACTGCTCCACAATTCTGGATCATTTCACTGGGAATAATCAATGTCCAAGAGGTATCCAAACAACAGACATCGGGATACACAACAGAAGAGATCATTACGTCTTTCTCCCATCTTTTTACACAACACAAAATAGTTATCACTCATGCCTCAGAGGGCAGTCCTCTCACCTGAAAGCACAAAACATAGCTGACACTCTGGGGGAACACCGCACTGTCAGAGGGTCAGTACAGAGGGAGCGCCGCACTGTCAGAGGGTCAGTACTGAGGGAGTGCCGCACTGTCAGAGGGTCAGTACTGAGGGAGTGCCGCACTGTCAGAGGGTCAGTACTGAGGGAGCGCTGCACTGTCAGAGGGTCAGTACTGAGGGAGTGCCGCACTGTCAGAGGGTCAGTACTGAGGGAGCGCTGCACTGTCAGAGGGTCAGTACTGAGGGAGTGCCGCACTGTCAGAGGGTCAGTGCTGAGGGAGTGCAGCACTGTCAGAGGGTCAGTACTGAGGGAGTGCCGCGCTGTCAGAGGGTCAGTACTGAGGGAGTGCCGCACTGTCAGAGGGTCAGTACTGAGGGAGTGCCGCACTGTCAGAGGGTCAGCACTGAGGGAGTGCCGCACTGTCAGAGGGTCAGTACTGAGGGAGTACCGCACTGTCAGAGGGTCAGTACTGAGGGAGTGCCGCACTGTCAGAGGGTCAGTACTGAGGGAGTGCCGCACTGTCAGAGGGTCAGTACTGAGGGAGTGCCGCACTGTCAGAGGGTCAGTACTGAGGGAGTGCTGCACTGTCAGAGGGTCAGTACTGAGGGAGCTCCGCACTGTCAGAGGGTCAGTACTGAGGGAGTGCTGCACTGTCAGAGGGTCAGTGCTGAGGGAGTGCCGCACTGTCAGAGGGTCAGTACTGAGGGAATGCTGCACTGTCAGAGGGTCAGTACTGAGGGAGTGCCGCACTGTCAGAGGGTCAGTGCTGAGGGAGTGCAGCACTGTCAGAGGGTCAGTACTGAGGGAGTGCCGCGCTGTCAGAGGGTCAGTACTGAGGGAGTGCCGCACTGTCAGAGGGTCAGTACTGAGGGAGTGCCGCACTGTCAGAGGGTCAGCACTGAGGGAGTGCCGCACTGTCAGAGGGTCAGTACTGAGGGAGTACCGCACTGTCAGAGGGTCAGTACTGAGGGAGTGCCGCACTGTCAGAGGGTCAGTACTGAGGGAGTGCCGCACTGTCAGAGGATCAGTACTGAGGGAGTGCTGCACTGTCAGAGGGTCAGTACTGAGGGAGTCCCGCACTGTCAGACAGTCAGAACTGAGGGAGCAACGCACTGTCAGAGGGTCAGTACTGAGGGAGTGCCGCACTGTCAGAGAGTCAGTACTGAGGGAGCGCCACACTGTCAGATGGCCAGTACTGAGGGAGTGCCGCACTGTCAGTGGGTCAGTACTGAGGGAGCGCCACACTGTCAGAGGCTCAGTACGGAGGGAGCGCCGCACTGTCAGAGGGTCAGTACTGAGGGAGTGCTGCACTGTCAGAGGGTCAGTTCTGAGGGAGTGCTGCACTGTCAGAGGGTCAGTACTGAGGGAGTGCTGCACTGTCAGAGGGTCAGTACTGAGGGAGTGCCGTACTGTCAGAGGGTCAATACTGAGGGAGTGCTGCACTGTCAGAGGATCAGTACTGAGGGAGCGCTGCACTGTCAGAGGGTCAGTACTGAGGGAGTGCCGCACTGTCAGAGGGTCAGTTCTGAGGGAGCGCTGCACTGTCAGAGGGTCAGTACTGAGGGAGTGCTGCACTGTCAGTGGGTCAGTTCTGAGGGAGTGCTGCACTGTTGGAGGGTCAATACTGAGAGAGCGCTGCACTGTCAGAGGGTCAGTACTGAGGGAGTGCCGCACTGTCAGAGGGTCAGTACTGAGGGAGTGCTGCACTGTCAGAGGGTCAGTACTGAGGGAGGGCCACACTGTCAGAGGGTCAGAACTGAGGGAGTGCCGCACTGTCAGAGGGTCAGTACTGAGGGAGTGCGGCACTGTCAGAGGGTCAGTACTGAGGGAGGGCCACACTGTCAGAGGGTCAGTACTGAGGGAGTGCCGCACTGTCAGAGGGTCAGTACTAAGGGAGTGCTGCCCTGTCAGAGGGTCAGTACTGAGGGAGTGCTGCACTGTCAGAAGGTCAGTACTGAGGGAGGGCCACACTGTCAGAGGGTCAGTACTGAGGGAGTGCCGCACTGTCAGAGGGTCAGTACTGAGGGAGTACTGCACTGTCAGAGGGTCAGTACTGAGGGAGTGCCGCACTGTCAGAGGGTCAGTACTGAGGCAGTGCCGCACTGTCAGAGGGTCAGTACTGAGGGAGTGTTGCACTGTCAGAGGGTCAGTACTGAGGGAGTGCCGCACTGTCAGAGGGTCAGTACTGAGGGAGTGCCGCACTGTCAGAGGGTCAGTACTGAGGGAGTGCCGCACTGTCAGAGGGTCAGTACTGAGGGAGTGCTGCACTGTCAGAGGGTCAGTACTGAGGGAGTGCTGCACTGTCAGAGGGTCAGTACTGAGGGAGTGCCGCACTGTCAGAGGGTCAGTTCTGAGGGAGCGCTGCACTGTCAGAGGGTCAGTACTGAGGGAGTGCTGCACTGTCAGTGGGTCAGTTCTGAGGGAGTGTTGCACTGTTGGAGGGTCAATACTGAGAGAGCGCTGCACTGTCAGAGGGTCAGTACTGAGGGAGTGCCGCACTGTCAGAGGGTCAGTACTGAGGGAGTGCTGCACTGTCAGAGGGTCAGTACTGAGGGAGGGCCACACTGTCAGAGGGTCAGAACTGAGGGAGTGCCGCACTGTCAGAGGGTCAGTACTGAGGGAGTGCTGCACTGTCAGAGGGTCAGTACTGAGGGAGGGCCACACTGTCAGAGGGTCAGTACTGAGGGAGTGCCGCACTGTCAGAGGGTCAGTACTAAGGGAGTGCTGCCCTGTCAGAGGGTCAGTACTGAGGGAGTGCTGCACTGTCAGAAGGTCAGTACTGAGGGAGGGCCACACTGTCAGAGGGTCAGTACTGAGGGAGTGCCGCACTGTCAGAGGGTCAGTACTGAGGGAGTACTGCACTGTCAGAGGGTCAGTACTGAGGGAGTGCCGCACTGTCAGAGGGTCAGTACTGAGGGAGTGCCGCACTGTCAGAGGGTCAGTACTGAGGGAGTGCTGCACTGTCAGAGGGTCAGTACTGAGGGAGTGCTGCACTGTCAGAGGGTCAGTACTGAGGGAGTGCCGCACTGTCAGAGGGTCAGTACTGAGGGAGTGCTGCACTGTCAGAGGGTCAGTACTGAGGGAGTGCCGCACTGTCAGAGGGTCAGTACTGAGGGAGTGCCGCACTGTCAGAGGGTCAGTACTGAGGGAGTGCCGCACTGTCAGAGGGTCAGTACTGAGGGACTGCCGCACTGTCAGAGGGTCAGTACTGAGGGAGTGCTGCACTGTCAGAGGGTCAGTACTGAGGGAGTGCTGCACTGTCAGAGGGTCAGTACTGAGGGAGTGCTGCACTGTCAGAGGGTCAGTACTGAGGGACTGCCGCACTGTCAGAGGGTCAGTACTGAGGGAGTGCAGTTTTCTGTATCACTGGGATGTCTTCCAGGAAAGGTGGGGCCTGTACAGGAAGAGTAGGAGATACCTGAACTGGAGCGGCATCAATATTCTGGCTGGGAGTTTGGCTAGTATGGTTCGGGTGGGTTTAAACTAATTTGTCAGGCGGGTGGAATCAGAACAGTAAGCCAGCGAGTGTAGAGACTGGGGATGAGCATGGTACCAGGGTCAGGCTGGCTCAGAGGAAGGGTAGGCTGGGGGTGGTTGAACTCAGTGGGCCTGGAGGGTTGGAGTCTATCTCCTTCAATGCACGGAGTATAACAAGTAAAACAGATGAGCTTAAAGCCTTGATTCGAGCGGTACCTGGATGTGGTTGCTGTAATGGTGACTTGGTTAATAAAGGACTGGACTGGCAGCTAAATATTCCAGGATATAGGTGTTTTACGTGAGACTGGGGAAGGTAAAAGAGGTGGGGAAGTTGCAATACCGGTTAGAGAACATATTCCAGCTGTACAGAGGGAGGACACCACGGAGAAATCAAGTAACGAGGCACTGTGTGTAGAGCTCAGAAACAGGAAGGGGGCAGTCACTGTGATGGGGGTGTGGGGCAGTCACTGTGATGGGGGGGGCAGTCACTGTGATGGGGGTGTGGGGCAGTCACTGTGATGGGGGTGTGGGGCAGTCACTGTGATGGGGGTGTGGGGCAGTCACTGTGATGGGGGTGTGGGGCAGTCACTGTGATGGGGGTGTGGGGCAGTCACTGTGATGGGGGTGTGGGGCAGTCACTGTGATGGGGATGTGGGGCAGTCACTGTGATGGGGGTGTGGGGCAGTCACTGTGATGGGGGGGCAGTCACTGTGATGGGGGGGCAGTCACTGTGATGAGGGTGTGGGACAGTCACTGTGATGGGGGTGTGGGGCAGTCACTATGATGGGGGGGGGGGCAGTCACTGTGATGGGGGGCAGTCACTGTGATGGGGGGCAGTCACTGTGATGGGGGGGCAGTCACTGTGATGGGGGTGTGGGGCAGTCACTGTGATGGGGGTGTGGGGCAGTCACTATGATGGGGGTGGGGGGGCAGTCACTGTGATGGGGCTGTGGGGCAGTCACTGTGATGGGGGGGCAGTCACTGTGATGGGGGTGTGGGGCAGTCACTGTGATGGGGGGGCAGTCACTGTGATGGGGATGTGGGGCAGTCACTGTGATGGGGGGGCAGTCACTGTGATGGGGGTGTGGGGCAGTCACTGTGATGGGGGTGTGGAGCTGTCACTGTGATGGGGGGGGCAGTCACTGTGATGGGGTGGGGGCAGTCACTGTGATGGGGGGGCAGTCACTGTGATGGGGGTGTGGGGCAGTCACTGTGATGGGGGTGTGGGGCAGTCACTGAAGGGGGTGTAGGGCAGTCACTGTGATGGGGGTGTGGGGCAGTCACTGTGATGGGGGTGTGGGGCAGTCACTGTGATGGGGGTGTGGGGCAGTCACTGTGATGGGGGTGTGGGGCAGTCACTGTGATGGGGGTGTGGGGCAGTCACTGCGATGGGGGTGTGGGGCAGTCACTGTGATGGGGTGGGGCAGTCACTGTGATGGGGGCAGTCACTGCGATGGGGGTGTGGGGCAGTCACTGTGATGGGGGTGTGGGGGTGTGGGGCAGTCACAGTGATGGGGGTGGGGCAGTCACTGTGATGGGGGTGTGGGGGCAGTCACTGTGATGGGGGTGTGGGGCAGTCACAGTGATGGGGGTGTGGGGCAGTCACTGTGATGGGGGTGTGGGGCAGTCACAGTGATGGGGTGTGGGGGCAGTCACTGTGATGGGGGTGTGGGGCAGTCACTGTGATGGGGGTGGGGGGGTGTGGGGCAGTCACTGTGATGGGGGTGTGGAGCAGTCACTGTGATGGGGGTGTGGGGCAGTCACTGTGATGGGGGGGGCAGTCACTGTGATGGGGGTGTGGGGCAGTCACTGTGATGGGGGTGTGGGGCAGTCACTGTGATGGGGGTGAGGGGCAGTCACTGTGATGGGGGTGTGGGGCAGTCACAGTGATGGGGGTGTGGGGCAGTCACTGTGATGGGGGTGTGGGGCAGTCACTATGATGGGGGTGTGGGGCAGTCACAGTGATGGGGGTGTGGGGCAGTCACTGTGATGGGGGGGGCAGTCACTGTGATGGGGGGGGCAGTCACTGTGATGGGGGTGTGGGGCAGTCACTATGATGGGGGTGTGGGGCAGTCACTGTGATGGGGGTGTGGGGCAGTCACTGTGATGGGGATGTGGGGCAGTCACTGTGATGGGGGGCAGTCACTGTGATGGGGTGTGGGGCAGTCACTGTGATGGGGGTGTGGGGCAGTCACTGTGATGGGGTGAGGGGCAGTCACTGTGATGGGGGTGTGGGGCAGTCACTGTGATAGAGGTGTGGGGCAGTCACAGTGATGGGGGTGTGGGGCAGTCACTATGATGGGGGTGTGGGGCAGTCACTGTGATGGGGGTGTGGGGCAGTCACTGTGATGGGGGGGGCAGTCACTGTGATGGGGGTGTGGGGCAGTCACTGTGATGGGGGTGTGGGGCAGTCACAGTGATGGGGGGCAGTCACGGTGATGGGGGTGTGGGGGCAGTCACTGTGATGGGGGTGTGGGGCAGTCACTGTGATGGGGGTGTGGGGCAGTCACTGTGATGGGGGTGTGGGGCAGTCACTGTGATGGGGGTGTGGGGCAGTCACTGTGATGGGGATGTGGGGGTGTGGGGGCAGTCACTGTGATGGGGGTGTGGGGCAGTCTCTATGATGTGGGTGTGGGGCAGTCACTGTGATGGGGGTGTGGGGCAGTCACTGTGATGGGGGTGTGGGGGCAGTCACTGTGATAGGGGTGTGGGGCAATCACTATGATGGGGGTGTGGGGCAGTCACTGTGATGGGGGTGTGGGGCAGTCACTGTGATGGGGGTGTGGGGCAGTCACTGTGGTGGGGGGCAGTCACTGTGATGGGGGTGTGGGGCAGTCACTGTGATGGGGGTGTGGGGCAGTCACTGTGATGGGGTGTGGGGCAGTCACTGTGATGGAGGTGTGGGGCAGTCACTGTGATGGGGGTGGGGGCAGTCACTGTGATGGGGGTGTGGGGCCAGTCACTGTGATGGAGGTGTGGGGCAGTCACTGTGATGGGGGTGTGGGGCAGTCACTGTGATGGGGGTGGGGCAGTCACTGTGATGGGGTGTGGGGCAGTCACTGTGATGGGGGTGTGGGGCAGTCACTGTCATGGGAGTGTGGGGCAGTCACAGTGATGGGGGGCAGTCACTGTGATGGGGGTGGGGGGTGTGGGGCAGTCACAGTGATGGGGGTGTGCGGCAGTCACTATAATGGGGGTGTGGGGCAGTCACTGTGATGGGGGGGCAGTCACTGTGATGGGGGTGTGGGGCAGTCACTGTGATGGGGGGTGTGGGGCAGTCACTGTGATGGGGGGCAGTCACTGTGATGGGGGTGTGGGGCAGTCACTGTGATGGGGGTGTGGGGCAGTCACTGTGATGGGGGTGTGGGGCAGTCACTGTGATGGGGTGGGGCAGTCACTGTGATGGGGGTGTGGGGCAGTCACTGTGATGGGGGTGGGGGCAGTCACTGTGATGGGGGGCAGTCACTGTGATGGGGGTGTGGGGCAGTCACTGTGATGGGGGTGTGGGGCAGTCACTGTGATGGGGTGTGGGGCAGTCACTGTGATGGGGGTGTGGGGCAGTCACTGTGATGGGGGTGTGGGGCAGTCACTGTGATGGGGGTGTGGGGCAGTCACTGTGATGGGGGTGTGGGGCAGTCACTGTGATGGGGGTGTGGGGCAGTCACTGTGATGGGTGTGGGGCAGTCACTGTGATGGGGGTGGGGCAGTCACTGTGATGGGGGTGTGGGGCAGTCACTGTGATGGGGGTGTGGGGCAGTCACTGTGATGGGGGTGTGGGGCAGTCACTGTGATGGGGGTGTGGGGCAGTCACTGTGATGGGGGGCAGTCACTGTGGGGTGTGGGGGCAGTCACTGTGATGGGGGTGTGGGCAGTCACTATGATGGGGGTGTGGGGCAGTCACTGTGATGGGGGTGTGGGGCAGTCACTGTGATGGGGGTGTGGGGCAGTCACTGTGATGGGGTGTGGGGCAGTCACTAGTGATGGGGGTGTGGGGCAGTCACTGTGATGGGGGTGTGGGGCAGTCACTGTGATGGGGGTGTGGGGCAGTCACTGTGATGGGGGGGGCAGTCACTGTGATGGGGGTGTGGGGCAGTCACTGTGATGGGGGTGTGGGGGCAGTCACTGTGATGGGGGTGTGGGGCAGTCACTGTGATGGGGGTGTGGGGCAGTCACTGTGATGGGGGTGTGGGGCAGTCACTGTGATGGGGGTGTGGGGCAGTCACTGTGATGGAGGTGTGGGGCAGTCACTGTGATGGGGGTGTGGGGCAGTCACTGTGATGGGGGTGTGGGGCAGTCACTGTGATGGGGTGTGGGGCAGTCACTGTGATGGGGGTGTGGGGCAGTCACTGTGATGGGGGTGTGGGGCAGTCACTGTGATGGGGGTGTGGGGCAGTCACTGTGATGGGGGTGTGGGGCAGTCACTGTGATGGGGGTGTGGGGCAGTCACTGTGATGGGGGTGGGGCAGTCACTGTGATGGGGGTGTGGGCAGTCACTGTGATGGGGGTGTGGGGCAGTCACTGTGATGGGGGTGGGGGGCAGTCACTGTGATGGGGGTGTGGGGCAGTCACTGTGATGGGGGTGTGGGGCAGTCACTGTGATGGGGGTGTGGGGCAGTCACTGTGATGGGGGTGTGGGGCAGTCACTGTGATGGGGGTGGGGCAGTCACTGTGATGGGGGTGTGGGGCAGTCACTGTGATGGGGGTGTGGGGCAGTCACTGTGATGGGGTGTGGGGCAGTCACTGTGATGGGGGTGTGGGGCAGTCACTGTGATGGGGGTGTGGGGCAGTCACTGTGATGGGGGTGTGGGCAGTCACTGTGATGGGGGTGTGGGGCAGTCACTGTGATGGGGGTGTGGGGCAGTCACGTGATGGGGGGGGCAGTCACTGTGATGGGGGTGTGGGCAGTCACTGTGATGGGTGGTGTGGGGCAGTCACTGTGATGGGGAGTGTGGGGTCAGTCCACTGTGATGGGGGTGTGTGGGGCAGTCACTGTGATGGGGGTGTGGGGGCAGTCACTGTGATGGGGGGGCAGTCACTGTGATGGGGGTGTGGGGCAGTCACTGTGATGGGGGTGGGGGCAGTCACGGGGGGGGGGGGGAAGTCACTGTGATGGGGGTGTGGGGCAGTCACTGTGATGGGGGTGTGGGGCAGTCACTGTGATGGGGGTGTGGGGCAGTCACTGTGAGGGGGTGTGTGGGGCAGTCACTGTGATGGGGGTGGGGGCAGTCACTGTGATGGGGGTGTGGGGCAGTCACTGTGATGGGGGTGTGGGGCAGTCACTGTGATGGGGGTGTGGGGGCAGTCACTGTGATGGGGTGTGGGGCAGTCACTGTGATGGGGGTGTGGGGCAGTCACTGTGATGGGGGTGTGGGGCAGTCACTGTGATGGGGGTGTGGGGCAGTCACTGTGATGGGGGGGTGGGGCAGTCACTGTGATGGGGGTGTGGGGCAGTCACTGTGATGGGGGTGTGGGGCAGTCACTGTGATGGGGGTGTGGGGCAGTCACTGTGATGGGGGTGTGGGGCAGTCACTGTGATGGGGGTGTGGGGCAGTCACTGTGATGGGGGTGTGGGGCAGTCACTGTGATGGGGGTGTGGGGCAGTCACTGTGATGGGGGTGTGGGGCAGTCACTGTGATGGGGGTGTGGGGCAGTCACTGTGATGGGGGTGTGGGGCAGTCACTGTGATGGGGGTGTGGGGCAGTCACTATGATGGGGGTGTGGGCAGTCACTGTGATGGGGGTGTGGGGCAGTCACTGTGATGGGGTGGGGCAGTCACTGTGATGGGGGTGTGGGGCAGTCACTGTGATGGGGGTGTGGGGCAGTCACTGTGATGGGGGGGCAGTCACTGTGATGGGGGTGTGGGGCAGTCACTGTGATGGGGGGTGTGGGCAGTCACTGTGATGGGGGGCAGTCACTGTGATGGGGGTGTGGGGGCAGTCACTATGATGAGGGTGTGGGGCAGTTACAGTGATGGGGGTGTGGGGCAGTCACTGTGAGGGGGGTGTGGGGGTGTGGGGCAGTCACTATGATGGGGGTGTGGGGCAGTCACTGTGATGGGGGTGTGGGGCAGTCACAGTGATGGGGGTGTGGGGGCGTGGGGCAGTCACAGTGATGGGGGTGGGGCAGTCACTGTGATGGGGGTGTGGGGGCAGTCACTGTGATGGGGTGTGGGGCAGTCACTGTGATGGGGGTGTGGGGGTGTGGGGGTGTGGGGGCAGTCACTGTGATGGGGGTGTGGGGGGGGGGGGGCAGTCACAGTGATGGGGGTGGGGGCAGTCACTGTGATGGGGGTGTGGGGGCAGTCACTGTGATGGGGGTGTGGGGCAGTCACTGTGATGGGGGTGTGGGGCAGTCACTGTGATGGGGGTGTGGGGCAGTCACTGTGATGGGGGTGTGGGGCAGTCACTGTGATGGGGGTGTGGGGCAGTCACTGTGATGGGGGTGGGGGGCAGTCACTGTGATGGGGGTGTGGGGCAGTCACTGTGATGGGGGTGTGGGGCAGTCACTGTGATGGGGTGTGGGGCAGTCACTGTGATGGGGGTGTGGGGCAGTCACTGTGATGGGGGTGTGGGGCAGTCACTGTGATGGGGGTGTGGGGCAGTCACTGTGATGGGGGTGTGGGGCAGTCACTGTGATGGGGGGGCAGTCACTGTGATGGGGGTGTGGGGCAGTCACTGTGATGGGGGTGGTGGGGCAGTCACTGTGATGGGGGTGTGGGGCAGTCACTGTGATGGGGGTGTGGGGCAGTCACTGTGATGGGGGTGTGGGGCAGTCACTGTGATGGGGGGTGTGGGGCAGTCACTGTGATGGGGGTGTGGGGCAGTCACTGTGATGGGGGTGTGGGGCAGTCACTGTGATGGGGTGGGGGTGTGGGGCAGTCACAGTGATGGGAGGGTACTACAGGCCTCCCACCAGCCCACGGGAAGCTGAGGAACAAAGATGTAAGCAGTTTCTGAATAGATGTAGAAATAATCAGGTTGTTATCATGGGAGACTTTAATTTTCCTCACACTGACTGGAGATCCCTTAGGGCTAGGGGTCTGGATGGTGGGGAATTTGTTCAATGTGTCCAAGAAGGTTTTTTGGAACAATATGTGGATAGTCCAACTAGAGACAGGGACCTCGTACTAGGACCTCGTACTAGGGAACGAGCCCGGGTAGGTCATCAAAGTTGCAGTGGGAGAACACGTGGCGAACAGTGACCACAATTCCATAAGCTTTTGGATACTCTTGGAAAGGGACAAGTGTTGTCCGAGGGTTAAGGTGCTAAATTGGGGGAAGGCTAAGGCTACAACCAGATTCGGCAGGATTTGGAGGATTGTTTGGGAGAGGCTGTTTGAGGGTAAATCCACGTTTGGCATGTGGGAGCCTGTTAAGGAACAATTAATGGAAGTGCAGGATAGGCATGTGCTGGACTCAGAATATTATTTCTATTACTCACTAAATTAGTTAATCTTTAAAAGAAGACTTGTTTATTTCATCAACTCGTCATGTTCGAAGAGTAATATCATCGCAACATCGACAAAAACAACTTTTCAATAGACCAAGTTCAAGCACCAAGACATCTCAAGACCACTGGTAATTTATCTCTGAATTGGAACTTGTTCAAACAACAGTTTCAACTTTATTTAGAAGCTAATGACTTGAGTGCTGCACCAGAAGCGAAGAAGAATTGCTTTTTTTGTATCACTGGCAGGACAGCAAGCAAGCAAAATCTTCAATTCCTTTCATTTTAATGCTGGTGAAGATAAAACAAAATTTGATCAAGTGATAGTGAGGTTCGATAAACATTGCAAAGTGCAGACCAATGAAATTTTAGAGCGTTTAAAATTTCACAGAAGAGTTCAAAAAGTTGGTGAACCGGTGAATAATTTCATCACTGATCTGAATCTCTTAGCTAAAATGTGTAACTATGCAAATTTACATGATTCACTTGTAAGAGACCGCATTGTGTATGGTATACTTGCTGATTCAGTCAGAGAAGCATTAATTCGGCAAAATGATTTAACATTAAAAATTGCGATTGATATGTGCATCTCCGTGGAACAGACAAAAGGTCAAATTTTAGCATTTTACCTAAAGAAAAAAGCGCAAATCACTACCACGAGGCAGAGAAAATCAAAATGGTGTCGCAGACAAAGCAGAAGACTGTGAGGAATGGAAGCTATCCTTCCCAAGCATTTTCGGGCTCTGCACATGCGCACCATGCACAGAAATGCGAGACGGCAAAGAAGTCTACGCATGCGTGTACGTCACTAATACATCATGACGACAACGTGATTACATGTCACATGTGTGGCAACGCCCACTTAAAGGGAAACTGCCCGGCTTAAGATGTCAGAAGTTAAACCATAATGCTTCTCAGTGTCAATCATCCGCAACTTACATTCCTCCTGCACAGAAAAAATATTATCAAGTGGGAACTGTGGACAAACAAGAAGAAATCAACAACAGGGGCTGGTTTAGCACAGGGGCTGGTTTAGCACAGGGGCTGGTTTAGCACAGTGGCTAAACAGCTGGCTTGTAATGCAGAACAAGGCCAGCAGCGCGGGTTCAATTCCCATACCGGCCTCCCCGAACAGGCGCCGGAACGTGGCAACTAGGGGCTTTTCACAGTAACTTCATTGGAGTGTTAATGTAAGCCTACTAGTGACAATCAGCGATTATTATTATTATTACACGAAGACGTCATGAAAGATGATGACATTTTCTCATTGGAAAATACTTTCTTCGTTGGTGTGGTTGAATCATCCATCAAGAATGATCTGCAATAAACAAACATCATCTTAAAGCAACAAAGCCAGCTCATCAAGAATCTGAACGGAATCTTCAAGCAACGAAAGATCAAAGGGTCAATATCATCAGCAACGAATGGATGACTACTGTGTACATGAAAACAATTCCAATTACTTTCAAACTGGACACAGGTGCCTCGGAGAATCTTTTGAATTCCAAGGACTTGTCCAAGATACAAAGTCATTATGAGATTATACCTCCAGAATGCTCATTGCGTGACTATAATGGTAATCCCATTTTCTCGCATGGTTCATGTTACCTGAGTGTCACAGACAGGGACATTCAAAAACAAGTACGATTCGAGATAGCCAATGATACTCATTCATCTTTGCTTGGTGCTCAAATGTGCAAAGATTTGAAGCTCGTTAAAAGAATTTCTTTGAATACCTGTCAGTCAGTCATACCTACGCTCAATGATGACATTCAACAACTCTTAAAGGAATACCCTGATGTATTTCAAGGTATGGGTACATTACCTTTTCAGTACAAAATTCAATTGAAAAAGGATGCCAAATCTGTGATCCCTCAACCTAGATGTGTACCTGCTCCTCTTAAAGACAGACTAAAGGCCGAACCTTCAAGATTGCAAATTCAAGGTAACATATCAAAGATTACTCAACCAACTGACTGGGTTAGCTCCCTAGTATGTGTGAAAACATTTACAGATCAGAATCTGTGTGGATCCTAATGATCTCAATCACAACATTAAAAGAGAGCATTATCCAATACCAAAGAAGGAAGATATTACTGCAGAGATGGCCAAACTTGATGCCTCTCAAGGTTTTTGGTAGATGCAACTAGAAGACTCCAGTAAACTTCTCTGTACTTTGGATACACCTTTTGGAAGGTTTGAAAAGGATGCCATTTGGAATTATTTCAGCTTTGGAAATGTTTCACAGAACGATGGAACAAATGACCGAGAACACAGAAGGTGTTCAGGTTTATGCTGACAACATCATCGTCTGGTCAACAACACCTGAAGAGCATATGAAACGTCTTTGGGAAGTATTCAAAAGGATTCATGAATATGGTTTGAAAATAAACATGTTTGCCACCTCCTCTCTGAATTTATTAGGTGACAACATCAAAGCCCAAGGATCAAAGCCAGATCAAGTAAAAGTGCAAGCGATCAACGCAATGAAAATTCCTAAAGACAAGGCAGTCTTACGCTTTCTCGGATTTGTCAATGTTTCTGGAAAGTTTATTTCAAATCTAGCTAACAGAACAACTGCTCCACGTCAACTGATCAGAAAGAAAAAAGACTCCATCTGGACTGGGATTTCCAAATTCCATGACTATGTTTATGGTCCACCCAAATTCACAGTAGGAACTGACCAACTTGTACATATCATGCAACAAAACTTGAATGATATGACTCGCAGGCTTCAACGTCTGATGTTGACGTTAAGAAGATATGATTTCACACTGAAATACATACCAGGCAAAGAATTAGTAATTGCTGACACCTTATCTAGATCAGTTAACAGTGACATTCTCCAAGAAGCTTCGATAAATGATGTTGATTCAGACAACTACTACCTGTCTCAAAGAACAACGAACAAAGAAAATTACAGCACAGGAACAGGCCCTTCGGCCCTCCCAGCCTGCGCCGATCCAGATCCTTTATCTAAACCTGTCTCCTATTTTCCAAGGTCTACTTCCCTCTGTTGCCGCCCGTTCATATACCTGTCTAGATGCCTCTTAAATGATGCTATCGTGCCCGCCTCTACCACCTCCACTGGTAAAGCGTTCCAGGCAACCACCACCCTCTGCGTAAAAAACGTTCCACGCACATCTCCCTTAAACTTTCCCCCTCTCACCTTGAAATCGTGACCCCTTGTAACTGATACCCCCACTCTTGGAAAAAGTTTGTTGCTATCCACCCTGTCCATACCTCTCATAATTTTGTATACCTCAATCAGGTCCCCCCTCAACCTCCGTCTTTCCAACGAAAACAATCCTAATCTACTCAACCTTTCTTCATAGCTAGCACCCTCCATACCAGGCAACATCCTGGTGAACCTCCTCTGCACCCTCTCCAAAGCATCCACATCCTTCTGGTAATGTGACGACCAGAATTGCACGCAGTATTCCAAATGTGGCCTAACCAAAGTCCTATACAACTGTAACATGACCTGCCTACTCTTGTACTCAATACCCTGTCCGATGAAGGCAAGCATGCTGTATGCCTTCTTGACCACTCTATCAACCTGCATTGCCACCTTCAGGGTACAATGGACATGAACTCCCAGATATCTCTGTACATCAATTTTCCCCAAGACCCTTCCATTGACCATATAGTCCGCTCTTGAATTTGATCTTCCAAAATGCATCACCTCGCATTTGCCTGGATTGAACTCCATCTGCCATTTCTCTGCCCAACTCTCCAATCTATCTATATTTTGCTGTATTCTCTGACATTCCGCCTTGCTATCTGCAACTCCACCAATATTAGTATCATCTGCAAACTTGCCTATCACTGATCAGTCTATTTTCTTCCAGATGTGAATAGATCCTATCCCTCAGTATCTTCTCCAACAGTTTGCCTACCACTGAGGTCAAGCTCACAGGTCTATAATTCCCTGGATTTTCCCTGCTACCCTTCTTAAACAAAGGGACAACATTAGCAATTCTCCAGTCCTCCGGGACCTCACCCGTGCTCAAGGATGTCAAATTTCAACAAATTCGCATTGAAACACTGAAAGATGCTTGTCGCGATTCTCCGCTCCCCGCACGGCATGGGAGAATCGCTGGAGGGCCGCCCGACAAAATTCACGCCCCCCTGGCACCCCCCGCGATTCCCCCCCCCCCCCCCCCGGCTCAGAAGAATCGGCGCTCGCCGTTTTTCACGCCGAACGCTGATTCTCCGACCCGGATGGGCCGAGCGGCCTGCAGTTTGCGACCGTTTCACGACGGCGGCAACCACACCTGGTCGCTGCCATTGTGAAACGGGTGAGATATGCCCGTTTGGGGCTTGTGGGGGGAGTACAGGGGAAAGAGCACCACAACTGTGCTCGGGAGGGGACAGGCCCGCGATCGGTGCCCACCGATCGTCGGGCCGGCGTCTCAATCAAACGCACTATTTCCCCTCCGCCGCCCCGCAAGATCAAGCCACCACGTCTTGCGGGGCGGCTGAGGGGAAAGACGGCCACCGCGCATGCGCGGGTTCGAGCAGTCAGCGTCGTGACGTCAGCTGCGCATGCGCGGGTTAGGGCCAGCCAACCTGCGCATGCGCGGCTGACATCATCAGGCGCGCCGGCCGCGTCATTCTCGGCGTGACGCCCCCGCGGCCGAGATTTACGGAGCGCCGCTCCTAGACCCGCCGGGAGGGGAGAATAGGGGGCGAGGAGCGGCCTCCGAGACCGTCGTGAAACTCGGCCGAGTTCACAACGGCCCTCCCGATTTTTCCCGGGAGCGGAGAATTCCGCCCGCTATGTTGATGGAAGTCATGCATCATCTTCAATAAGGATGGCCGAAAGGTAATTGTCTGCAATACCAAAGCATTAAGTCAGAACTGACTATTGTAGATATTATACTGCTGAGACAAGATCGAATTGTGATTCCACAAAGAATGAGGTCTGAAATGCTGTCAAGACTTCATGAGGAACACTTAGGCATTGAAAAATGTAAACGCCATGCCAGACAGTCGATCTATTGGCCAGGTATCAACAATGATATCTCGGACACGATATTGTCGTGTTCAACATGTCAGTCACATCAAAAGCATCAATGCAAAGAACCACTGCAACCACATGATCTAGTAATATCACCATGGATCAAGGTTGTTGCTGATCTCTTTCACTTATTTCTGGAGGACTATCTCATAATCATTGACTGTTTTTCCAATGTTGCTGAACTGTGGAAATTGAACAGCATCACATCCAGTACCGTCATAAAGGAATGCAAGGAAATATTTGCCAGGTATGGTATTCCTTGTATCGTCATGTCCAGGGGTCCAGGCGGGTCAGCGGGGTCCAGGCGGGTCAGCGGGGTCCAGGCAGGGCAGAGCGGGGTCCAGGCAGGGCGGAGCGGGGTCCAGGTAGGGCGGAGCGGGGTCCAGGCGGGTCAGCGGGGTCCAGGCAGGGCAGAGCGGGGTCCAGGCAGGGCAGAGCGGGGTCCAGGCAGGGTGGAGCGGGGTCCAGGCAGGGCAGAGCGGGGTCCAGGCAGGGCGGAGCGGGGTCCAGGCGGGTCAGCGGGGTCCAGGCAGGGCGGAGCGGGGTCCAGGCAGGGCGGAGCGGGGTCCAGGTAGGGCGGAGCGGGGTCCAGGCGGGTCAGCGGGGTCCAGGCAGGGTGGAGCGGGGTCCAGGCAGGGCAGAGCGGGGTCCAGGCAGGGTGGAGCGGGGTCCAGGCAGGGCAGAGCGGGGTCCAGGCAGGGCAGAGCGGGGTCCAGGCAGGGCAGAGCGGGGTCCAGGCAGGGCAGAGCGGGGTCCAGGCGGGTCAGCGGGGTCCAGGCAGGGCGGAGCGGGGTCCAGGCAGGGCAGAGCGGGGTCCAGGCAGGGCGGAGCGGGGTCCAGGCAGGGCGGAGCGGGGTCCAGGCAGGGCGGAGCGGGGTCCAGGCAGGGTGGAGCGGGGTCCAGGCGGGTCAGCGGGGTCCAGGCAGGGCGGAGTGGGGTCCAGGCAGGGCAGAGCGGGGTCCAGGCAGGGCGGAGCGGGGTCCAGGCAGGGCAGAGCGGGGTCCAGGCAGGGCGGAGCGGGGTCCAGGCAGGGCGGAGCGGGGTCCAGGCGGGTCAGCGGGGTCCAGGCAGGGCAGAGCGGGGTCCAGGCAGGGCGGAGCGGGGTCCAGGTAGGGCGGAGCGGGGTCCAGGCGGGTCAGCGGGGTCCAGGCAGGGCGGAGCGGGGTCCAGGCAGGGCAGAGCGGGGTCCAGGCAGGGTGGAGCGGGGTCCAGGCAGGGCGGAGCGGGGTCCAGGCAGGGCAGAGCGGGGTCCAGGCAGGGCAGAGCGGGGTCCAGGCAGGGTGGAGCGGGGTCCAGGCAGGGCAGAGCGGGGTCCAGGCAGGGCGGAGCGGGGTCCAGGCAGGGCGGAGCGGGGTCCAGGCAGGGCGGAGCGGGGTCCAGGCAGGGCGGAGCAGGGTCCAGGCAGGGCAGAGCGGGGTCCAGGCAGGGCGGAGCGGGGTCCAGGCAGGGCAGAGCGGGGTCCAGGCAGGGTGGAGCGGGTTCCAGGCAGGCGGAGCAGGGTCCAGGCAGGTCGGAGCGGGGTCCAGGCAGGGCAGAGCGGGGTCCAGGCAGGGCAGAGCGGGGTCCAGGCAGGGCGGAGCGGGGTCCAGGCAGGGAGGAGCGGGGTCCAGGCAGGGTGGAGCGGGGTCCAGGCAGGGCAGAGCGGGGTCCAGGCGGGTCAGCGGGGTCCAGGCAGGCGGAGCGAGGTCCAGGCAGGTTGGAGCGGGGCCCAGGTGGGGCTCAGCAAGTGGGGCTGTACATGGAGGGGTGGAGTGAGGCCTGACCAGGCAGAGAGAGCTCTGCAGGGTGGAGCAGGTCTCAGGTGGACCGGGATGGGTGCAGAGAATCTGGTGCAGGGCCCAGGTGGGGCCTGGGAGTGTCAGAGAAAGGTACCCAGGATGGCCAGAGTGGGGACATACAGAGCTGGAGTGGTGTCCAGCAGCATCTGTGTAAGTGAGTGGCTGGATACTGTGTGAGGGAGAGTGGATGGGTAGTGTGGAGAGAGTTTGGGCATGGGAAAAATTTGGGGGGTGGGATTGTTGGGGCAGATAGAATGTGGGGATAAGAAAGGGGGGGGGGGGTCGGAGAGGACGTGGGGTAGAGTGAGGGTGAAGGGAGAGATATGGTGAGAGGGGAAAGAGGGTGAGGAGGAAAAGGATTGAGGGGGAAAGAGAGTGAATGGGGAGAGAAAGATGTTTACAATCATGAGGGGGATGGACAGAGTGGACGGGGAGAAACTGTCCCCACTCATAACAGGATCAAGAATGAGAGACACAGATTTAAAGTGATTTATAAAAGAAGCAAATGTGATGCGAGAAAAAGCTTTTTTACCCAGCGAGGGGTCGGGATCTGGAATGTACGGCCTGGAGGTGTGGTGGAGGCAGGTTCAATCGAGGCGTTCCGGAGAGCATTGGATGGTTATTTGAATAGAAACAATGTGCAGGGGTACGGGGAAAAGGCAGGAGAATGGCACTGAGTCACGATGCTTGTTTGGACAGACGGTGCAGACATGATGGGCTGAATGGACTCATTCTTGACAGTAACAGATTTTGTGTTCTTGTGAGTGGGTCTATATCTACACCCATTGGAATTTAGAAGAATAAGAGGTGATTTTATTGAAACATAAGATCATGAGTGGACTTAATAGGGTAGATAAGGAGGCTGTTTCCTCTTGCGGCTGGCTCTGATGTTCAGCAGGGAGGGTCAAAGCGATAGTCATAGGGGACTCTATAGTCAGGGGCACAGATAGGCGCTTCTGTGGATGTGAAAGAGACCCCAGGATGGTACGTTGCCTCCCTGGTGCAAGGGACCAGGATGTCTCCAAACGGGTAGAGGGCACCCTGAAGGGGGAGGGCAAACAGGCAGAGGTTGTTGTACATATTGGTACTAACGACATAGGCAGGAAGGGGCATGAGGTCCTGCAGCAGGATTCAGGGAGCTAGGCAGAAAGTTAAAAGACAGGACCTCTAGGGTTGTAATCTCAGGATTACTCCCTGTGCCATGTGCCACGTGAGGCTAGAAATAGGAAGATAGAGCAGCTAAACACGTGGCTAAACAGCTGGTGTAGGAGGGAGGGTTTCTGCTATTTGGACCACTGGGAACTCTTCCAGGGCAGGTGTGACCTGTATACGAAGGACGGGTTGCATCTAAACTGGAGAGGCATAAATATCCTGGCCGCGAGGTTTGCTAGTGTCACACAGGAGGGTTTAAACTAGTATGGCAGGGGGGTGGGTACCAGTGCAATAGGTCAGAAGGTGAAAAAATTGAGGGAGAACTAGGGAATAGGGCCAGTATGGCTCTGAGGAAGAGCAGACAGGGAGATGTTGCTGAACACAGTGGGTCTGGTGGCCTGAAGTGCATATTTTTTAATGCAAGAAGTATAACAGGTAAGGCAGATGAGCTTAGAGCTTGGATTAGTACTTGAAACTATGATGTTGTTGCCATTACAGAGACCTGGTTGAGGGAAGGACAGGATTGGCAGCTAAACATTCCAGGATTTAGATGTTTCAGGCGGGATAGAGGGTGATGTAAAAGGGGTGGAGGAGTTGCGCTACTGGTTAGGGAGAATATCACAGCTGTACTACGGGAGGACACCTCAGAGGGCAGTGAGGCTATATGGGTAGAGATCAGGAATAAGAAGGTTGCAGTCACAATGCTGGGGGTTTACTACAGGCCACCCAACAGCCAGCGGGAGATAGAGGAGCAGATAGGTAGACAGATTTCGGAAAGGAGTAAAAGCAACAGGGTTATTGTGATGGGAGACTTTAACTTCCCCAATATTGACTGGTACTCACTTAGTGCTAGAGGCTTGGACGAGGCAGAGTTTGTAAGGAGCATCCAGGAGGGCTATACTGGACCTGGTAGTGGGAAATGAGCCCGGCCAGGAGGTAGAAGTTTCAGTAGGGGAGCATTTCGGGAACAGTGACCACAATTCAGTACATTTTAAAGTGCTGGCGGACAAGGATAAGAGTGGTCCTCGGGTGAATGTGCTAAATTGAGGGAAGGCTAATTATAACAATATCAGGCAGGAACTGAAGAACCTAGATTGGGGGCGGATGTTTGAGGGTAAATCAACATCTGACATTTGGGAGGCTTTGAAATGTCAGTTGAAAGGAATTCGGGACCGGCATGTTCCTGTGAGGAAGAAGGGTAAATACGGCAAATTTCGGGGACCTTGGATAACGGGAGATGTTTTAGGCCTTGTCAAAAAGAAAAAAGAGGCATTTGTCAGGGCGAGAAGGCTGGGAACAGACGACGCCTGTGTTGAATATACGGAAGGTAGGAAGGAACTTAAGAAAGGAGTCAAGAGGGCTAAAAGGGGTTACGAAAAGTCATTGGCAAATAGGGTTAAGGAAAATCCCAATGTTTTTTACACATAAGAACATAAGAACTAGGAGAAGGAGTAGGCCCTCTGGCCCCTCGAGCCTGCTCCGCCATTCAATGAGATCATGGCTGATCTTTTGTGGACTCAGCTCCACTTTCCGGCCCAAACACCATAACCCTTAATCCCTTTATTCTTCAAAAGACTATCTGTCTCTATCTTAAAAACATTTAATGAAGGAGCCTCAACTGCTTCACTGGGCAAGGAACTCCATAGATTCACAACCCTTTGGGTGAAGAAGTTCCTCCTAAACTCAGTCCTAAATCTACTTCCCCTTATTTTGAGGCTATGTCCCCTAGTTCTGCTTTCACCCGCCAGTGGAAACAACCTGCCCGCATCTATCCTATCTATTCCCTTCATAATTTTAAATGTTTCTATAAGATCCCCCCCCCCCCCCCGCATCCTTCTAAATTCCAATGAGTACAGTCCCAGTCTACTCAACCTCTCCTTATAATCCAACCCCTTCAACTCTGGGATTAACCTAGTGAATCTCCTCTGCACACCCTCCAGCACCAGTATATTATTTCTCTGGTAAGGAGACCAAAACTGAACACAATACTCCAGGTGTGGCCTCACTAACACCTTATACAATTGCAACATAACCTCCCTAGTCTTAAACTCCATCCCTCTAGCAATGAAGAACAAAATTCCATTTGCCTTCTTAATCACCTGTTGCACCTGTAAACCAATTTTTTGCGACTCATGCACTAGCACACCCAGGTCTCTCTGCACAGCAGCATGTTTTAATATTTTTCCATTTAAACAATAATCCCTTTTGCTGTTATTCCTACCAAAATGGATAACCTCACATTTGTCAACATTGTATTCCATCTGCCAGACCCTAGCCCATTCACTTAACCTATCAAAATCCCTCTGCAGACTTCCAGTCTCCTCTGCACTTTTCGCTTTACCACTCATCTTAGTGTCATCTGCAAACTTGGACACATTGCCCTTGGTCCCCAACTCCAAATCATCTATGTAAATTGTGAACAATTGTGGGCCCAACATGGATCCCTGAGGGACACCACTAGCTACTGACTGCCAACCAGAGAAACACCCATTAATCCCCACTCTTTGCTTTCTATTAAGTAACCAATCCTCTATCCATGCTACTACTTTACCCTTAATGCCATGCATCTTTATCTTATGCAGCAACCTTTTGTGTGGCACCTTGTCAAAGGCTTTCTGGAAATCCAGATATACCACATCTATTGGCTCCCCGTTATCTACTGCACTGGTAATGTCCTCAAAAAATTCCACTAAATTAGTTAGGCATGACCTGCCCTTTATGAACCCATGCTGTGTCTGCCCAATGGGACAATTTCCATCCAGCTGCCTCGCTATTTCTTCCTTGATGATAGATTCCAGCATCTTCCCTACTACCGAAGTTAAGGTCACTGGCCTATAATTACCCGCTTTCTGCCTACCTCCTTTTTTAAACAGTGGTGTCACGTTTGCCGATTTTCAATCCACCGAGACCACCACAGAGTCTAGTGAGTTTTGGTAAATTATCACTAGTGCATCTGCAATTTCCCTAGCCATCTCTTTTAGCATTCTGGGATGCATTCTATTAGGGTCAGTAGACTTGTCTACCTTTAGCCCCATTAGCTTGCCCATCACTACCTCCTTAGTGACAACAATCATCTCAAGGTCCTCACCTGTCATAGCCTCATTTCTATCAGTCACTGGGATGTTATTTGTGTATTCCACTGCGAAGACCGACCCAAAAAACCTGTTCAGTTGCTCAGCCATTTCCTCATCTCCCATTATTAAATCTCCCTTCTCATCCTCTAAAGGACCAATATTTACCTTAGCCACTCTTTTTAAAAAAATATTTGTAGAAACTTTTACTATCTGTCTTTATATTCTGAGCAACTTTACTCTCATAATCTATCTTACTCTTCTTTATAGCTTTCCCAGTAGCTTTCTGTTGCCCCCTAAAGATTTCCCAGTCCTCTTGTCTCCCACTAATCTTTGCCACTTTGTATGCTTTTTCCTTCAATTTGATACTCTCCCTTATTTCCTTAGATATCCACGGTCGACTTTCCCTCTTTCTACCATCCTTCCTTTTTGTTGGTATAAACCTTTGCTGACCACCTTTGCTTGTAAGGTTCTCCACTGTTCCTCAACTGTTTCACCATAAAGTCTTTGCTCCCAGTCTACCTTAGCTCGCTCTTCTCTCATCCCATTGTAATCTCCTTTGTTTAAGCACAAAACGCTAGTGTTTGATTTGACGTTCTCACCCTCCATCTGCATTTTAAATTCGACCATATTGTGATCGCTCCTTCCGAGAGGATCCCTAACTATGAGATCATTAATCAATCCTGTCTCATTACATAGGACCAGATCTGGGACCGCTTGTTCCCTCGTAGTTTCCATTACATACTGTTCTAGGAAACTATCGCAGATACATTCTATAAACTCCTCCTCAAGGTTGCCTTGACCGACCTGGTTAAACCAATCGACATGTAGATTAAAATCCCCCATGATAACTGCTGTACCATTTCTACATGCATCAGTTATTTCTTTGTTTATTGCCTGCCCCACCATAACGTTACTATTTGGTGGCCGATAGACTACTCCTATCAGTGACTTTTTCGCCTTACTATTCCTGATTTCCACCCAAATGGATTCAACCTTATCCTCCATTGCACCGATGTCATCCCTTACTATTGCACGAATGTCTTCCTTAAATAACAGAGCAACACCACCTCCCTTACCATCCACTCTGTCCTTCCGAATAGTTTGATACCCTCGGACATTTAACTCCCAGTCTTGACCATCCTTTAACCATGTTTCAGTAATGGCCACTAAATCATAGTCATTGATAATGATTTGCGCCATTAACTCATTTACCTTATTCCGAATACTACGAGCATTCAGGTAAAGTACACTTATGTTGGTGTTTTTACCTCTGTTTTGAATCTTCACACCTCGATCAGTAACCTCTCCTAAGTTATATTTCCTCTTAATTTTTCACCAAATTCTCCTTGTCGGTGAACCCATATCTTCATGTAACAACCTTCCGCACCGCTTCCCCCCCCCCACCCCCGCCCCCCCCCCCCCCCCCGCCCCCCCCCCCCCACCCCCCCACCAGGACATCAGTTCCTGTCCTGCCCAGGTGCAGACCGTCTGTACTGGTTCACCTCCCCCCAGAACCGACATTTAAGGGGCATCTTGACAAATACATGAATAGGATGGGAATAGAGGAATACGGACCCCGGAAGTGCAGATGATTCTAGTTTAGTCGGACAGCATGGTCGGCACAGGCTTGGAGGGCCGAAGGGCCTGTTCCTGTGCTGTACTTTTCTTTGTTCTTTATTCTTTGCGGATTGGACAAGATCTAGGGGTCACGCTTTAAGAATAAGCGGAATCCTTTTTTAAGATGGGTAGAAGGAGAATTTGTTTCTCTCAGAGGATCATTAGTCTGAATTGTATTCTTGTGCAGCGAGCAGGGAGGTTGGGTCATTGAATATATTCAAGACTGAGTTAGATAGATTTTTGTTGGACAAACGAGTCAAGAGTTATGAGGGCAGCAGGAACACCACAATCAGATCAGGTATGACAGTATTGTACGGTAGAGCTGGCTTGATTGATTGATTGATAATTATTGTCACATGTACCGAAGTACAGTGAAAATTATTTTTCTGCGGCCAAGGAAACATACACAGTACATACATAGTAGACAAAAGAATAATCGACAGAGTACATTGACAGTGGTGCATCAACAAATAGTGATTGGTTACAGTGAGGAACAAGGTCAAACAAGAGCAGCATAGGGCGTCGTGAATAGTGTTCTTACAGGGAACAGATCAGTCCTAGGGGGAGTCTTTGAGGAGTCTTGTAGCTGTGGGGAAGAAGCTGTTCCTATGTCTGGATGTGTGGGTCTTCAGGCTTCTGTACTTTCTGCCTGATGGAAGGGTCTGGAATAAGGCAATGCCTGGGTGGGAGGGGTCTCTGACAATGCTGTCTGCCTTCCTGAGGCAGCAGGAGGTGTAGACAGAATCAATGGAAGGATGGCAAGCTTGTGTGATGTGTTGGGCTGAGTGCACCACACTCTGTAGTTTCTTGCTGAATGGCTTACTCCTGCCCCTCAGTTCTATGTTCCTATGTCTGAACTACCTCTGAACTATGCCTGAACTACCTTCAAGACCATGGATTGAGGTTAGCATTGGTTTCACAGATTCACACACTGGTGAGCACTTGCTTGGTATCACTGCAAAAGATTCCCCGTCGTGTAAATAGTTACCTCAACTCCAAGCAGTTATCCCAAAGCATGGCCACACCTCAACCTTGTTTACAATCCCACAACTGTGAGAAGTGACAATGGGCTCCCCATTCAACAGCGTTGTGTTCTGTCCATTTTCATATGAATTGGGTTTCACTCATTGAAACCTCACATTGGCCAAGAGGTAATGGAGAAGCCGAGAGATTCATGTGTATCTTGAGAAAAGTGATACATACAGCGGGAGCTGAGAACAAGACCCCGGATAAAAGAGGTGTTTCACTTTGTTCGCAATTACAGAGCGACCTGACTAGGCTACTGGAAAGCCTCCAGCCACAACAACCTTTCTACGTCTTACACACACACACATCTTGGTTTAGCACACTGGGCTAAATCGCTGGCTTTGAAAGCAGACCAAGGCAGTCCAGCAGTGCGGTTCAATTCCCGTGCCAGCTTTCCCGAGCGGGCGCTGGAATGTGGCGACTAGGGGCTTTTCACAGTAACTTCATTTGAAGCCTACTTGTGACAATAAGCGATTTTCATTTCATTTTCATTTTTCATTTCCTAAGCTACCCCCCAGACCCAATGATCGCTGCGTATGCAGACACGATGGAGAAGAGAAGGAATGAATGAGAGTAAATACAGAGCAAAACATTCAATTCAGAGCTGCAGACAGGCGATAAAGTGCTCGTGAAATGTGCTGGTCATGTTGGAAAGCAAACAGTCCCCCATGACGTCCAACCATTTGTTGTGACTGACAAAAAAGGATCAATGATCGCTGCTGAGCACTGTTCACAAATGAAATGTAAAATTCTTCAATACATTTAAAAGACCGTTTGAAGCGTTGAATCCGATTCTGACACTGACATCTCAGATGACGAACAGGATTCAAATGAGACCACGCCTGATGTCAGGTGATATCCTGCACAAGAGAGAAAGCGTCCACTGTCCTGAAGCGATTATGATGAAGTATAGAAAGTGAACTATTTTCAGTTCATGAATAAATGTTTCATCGTGTTGCATATAATTGAATGCATTGTTAAATTAATGCAAAAGTTAGAAAATGTAATAAGTTGAATGCTCAAATTAAACTTCAGCTTATTGTTTACATTTTGGAGATAAATCAATGAAAAACGCTGTCTCTCGTTTACTAAGACAGGGAAATGAATAGCGTGTGAGTGTTCTGAAAAGTGCAATGTCTATTTTGTTCACTTGGTTGCCATACCCATTTTTACCAGCAGATGGAGTTTGCAGAAGCAGTTTTAATAAAGGAACCATTGTTTGCCTGTCCAATTTTAATTCTGGTGTCGCAAGCTGCTTTATTTCCCAAGAATTTCACAACCCACCCATCCCCTCGACCTCCTTATTGTGTGGATCCAGGGAGTCCATAAAACCCTCCCAGCATATCGCAATCCTCCTCTCCTATCAGCCAGAATAAACCTGACCATGGAAGATGTGTTCATGTCACAGTTACCCTATTTTTCACCAACCGTGTACTTCAATTGTTCTTGAAGGGAAAAAGGTGAAGATGGAGTTCAACCTTCATAAATGTGAAGTGATTCATTTTGGAAGGTCAAATTTGAATGCTGAATACAGGGTTAAAGGTTGGAAGTCTTGGAAGTGTGGAGGAAAGAGGGATCTTGGGGTCCACGTACATAGATCCCTCAAAGTTGCCACTCAGGTTGATAGGGTTGTTAAGAAGGCGTAAGGTGTGTTGGCTTTCATTAACAGAGGGATCGAGTTTGAGAGCCGCGAGGTTTTGCTGCAGCTTTCTAAAACCCTGGTTAGACCACACTTGGAATATTGTGTCCAGTTCTGGTCGCCACATTATAGGAAGGATGTGGATGCTTTGGAGAGGGTGCAGAGGAGATTTACCAGGATGCTGTCTGGACTGGAGGGCATGTCTTATGAAGAAAGGTTGAGGGAGCTAGGGCTTTTCTCACTGGAGCAAAGAAGGAAGAGAGGTGACTTGATAAGAGGTATACAAGGTGATGAGAGGCATGGATAGAGTGGATACAAAGAACAAAGAAAAGTACAGCACAGGAACAGGCCCTTCAACCCTCCAAGCCTGTGCTGACCATGCTTCCCACCTAAACTAAAATCTTCTACACTTACTGGGTCCGTATCCCTCTATTCCCATCCTATTCATGTCTTAGTCAAGATGCCCCTTAAACGTCACTATCGTCCCTGCTTCCACCACCTCCTCTGGCAGCGAGTTCCAGGCACCCACTACCCTCTGTGTAAAAAAACTTGCCTCGTACATCTCCTCTAAACCTTGCCCCTCGCACCTTAAACCTATGCCCCCTGGTAATTGACCCCTCTACCCTGGGAAAAAGTCTCTGACTATCCGCTGTCTATGCCCCTCATAATTTTGTAGACCTCTATCAGGTCGCCCCTCAACCTCCTTTGTTCCAGTGAGAACAACCCAAGTTTATTCAACCTCTCCTCATAGCTAATGCCCTCCATACCAGGCAACATCCTGGTAAATCTCTTCTGCACCTTCTCTAAAGCCTCCACATCTTTCTGGTAGTGTGAAAACCAGAATTGAACACTATACTCCAAGTGTGGCTTAACTAAGATTCTATACAACTGCAACATGACTTGCCAATTCTTATACTCAATGCCCGGCCAATGAAGGCAAGCATCCCGTATGCCTTCTTGACGACCTTCTCCACCTGTGTTGCCCCTTTCCGTGACTTGTGGACCTGTACACGTAGATCTCTCTGACTGTCAATACTCTTGAGGGTTCTACCATTCACTGTATATTCCCTACCGTATTAGACCTTCCAAAATGCATTACCTCACATTCGTCCGGATTAAACTCCATCTGCAATCTCTCCGCCCAAGTGTCAAAACGATCTAAATCCTGCTGTATCCTCTAACAGTCCTCATCACTATCCACAATTCCACCAACCTTTGTGACGTCTGCAAATTTACTAATCAGATCAGTTATATTTTCCTCCAAATCATTTATATATACTACGAACAGCAAAGGTCCCAGCACTGATCCCTGCGGAACACCACTAGTCACAGCCCTCCAATCAGAAAAGCACCCTTCCATTGCTACTCTCTGCTTTCTATGAACTAGCCAGTTCTGTATCCACCTTGCCAGCTCACTTCTGATCCCATGTGACTTCACCTTTTGTACCAGACTGCCATGAGGGACCTTGTCAAAGGCCTTACTGAAGTCCATATAGGCAACATCCACTGCCCGACCTGCATCAATCTCTTTGTGACCTCCTCAAAAAACTCTATCAAGTTAGTGAGACATGACCTCCCCTTCACAAAACTGTGCTGACTCTCGCTATTATGACCCCTTGCTTCCAAATGGGAGTAGATCCTGTCTCGAAGAATTCTCTTGACATCACCTGAAGACAGTGAGGATCCAAAAATTTCTGTCAAGGCCTCAGCAATTTCTTCATTTGCCTCCTTCAGTATTCTGGGGTAGATCCCATCAGGCCCTGGGGACTTATCCACCTTAATATTTTCAAGACGCCCAACACCTCGTCTTTTTGGATCTCAATGTGACCCAGGCTATCTATACACCCTTCTCTAGACTCAACATCCACCAATTCCTTCTCTTTGCTGAATACTAATGCAAAGTATTCATTTAGTACCTTGCCCATTTCCTCTGGCTCCACACATAGATTCCCTCCCCTGTCCTTCAGTGGGCCAACCCTTTCCCTGGCTACCCTCTTGCTTTTTATGTACATGTAAAAAGCCTTGGGAGTTTCCTTAACCCTATTTGCTAATGACTTTTCGTGACCCCTTTTAGCCCTCCTGACTCCTTGCTTAAGTTCCTTCCTACTTTCCTTATATTCCACACAGGCTTTGTCTGTTCCCAGCCTTCTAGCCCTGACAAATGCCTCTTTTTTCTTTTTGACGAGGCCTACAATATCCCTCATTATCCAAGGATCGCAAAATTTGCCATATTTATCCTTCTGAATAGCCAGAGCCTTTTCCCCAGGATGGAAATGACTGTCACGAGGGGACATCATTTTAAGTTGATTGGAAGAAGGTATAGGGGAGATGACAAAGGTCGGTTCTTTACACAGAGAGTAGTGGTGGGTGCGTGGAATGCACTGCCAGCAGAGGTGGTGGAGTCAGAGTCATTAAGGACTTTTAAGCGACTCTTGGACAGGCACATGGACAGCAATAAATTGAAGAGGTGTAGGTTGGGTTGATCTTAGATTAGGATAAATGGTCGCAACAACATTGTGGGATGAAGGGCCTGTACTGTGCGGTACTGTTCTACATGGCAAAGCACCAACAACCATTTAAAGAACAGAGTTTCTCGTTACTATCTGTGTCAGATCTTGCTGTGCACAATTTTCCTGCTGTGTTGCCGTAGTGAAGCATTAGGTGCAAAATGGTTTGGGTAATAGAAGGTTGTGAAAGCTTTTTGTATTGATGTTAAAAGTTATTGTTCTGAACTTATTGTAATTCTGGCACTTCAACATATCAAAAAATGTGCTGAGTCATTAACAATAAGTACAAGATTTAACAGCTCATTTTCAGTGTGCCATCTATTTAAATCATTTCTTTCTTCCAATTTCAATGAAGAAATTAACCTATTTTGAAACATGGGTATTAAATTATACACCAAACTTACACAATATTTACAGCACAGAACCCGTCCGGACAGCCCATTCTGTTATTTATCCTCCTCAGCAAATTTCTCCCAATCTATTTATCCAATCGGCATTTCTTTCTATTTCTTTCACCATCATGTTTGCTCAGATTCACTTCATCCACTCCCTGTGGGAACAAGTCCCACATTTTCCCCATTCCCTGTGAGAGTTAGTTCCATATTCTTCCCACTCCTCGTGGGAGCGAGTTCCGCATTCTCCCCACTCCCGTGAGAGCAAGTCCCACATTCTCCCCTTTCCCTGTGCGAGCGAGTCCCACATTCACTCCATCTACCCGCGGGAGCAAGTTGCACATTCTCCCCACTCTCTGGGTAAAGACGTTCCTCCTGAATTCCTGATTGGATTTGTTACTATCTCATAAAGGAAGAGTGCTAAAATGGGGAAAGGCCAAGTATAACAAAATTCGGCAGGAGCTAGGGAATGTGGATTGGGAGCAGCTGTTTAAGGGTAAATCCAGATTTGAAATGTGGGAGTCTTTTAAGGGAAGGCTGATTAGAGTGCAGGACAGACATGTCCCTGTGAAAATGAGGGATAGAAATGGCAAGATGAGGAAACCATGGATGACGGGTGGAATTGTGAGACTAGCTAAGATGAAAAAGGAAGCATACATAGGATCGAGGCAACTCAAAACTGATGAAGCTTTGGAGGAATATCAGGAAAGTAGGACAAATCCCAAACGCGCAATAAAGAGCGCTAAAAGGGATCATGAAATATCTTTGGCTAACAGGGTTAAGGAAAATACCAAAGCCTTTTATTCATATATAAGGAGCAAGAGGGTAACTAGAGAAAGGATTGGCCCACTCAAAGACAAAAGAGGACATTTATGCGCGGAGTCAGAGGAAATGGGTGAGATTCTTAATGAGTACTTTGCATCGGTATTCACCAAGGACATGGACATGATGGATGTTGAGGCTAGGGATGGATGTTTAAATACTCTAGGTCAAGTCGGCATAAGGAAGGGGGAAGTTTTGGGTATTCTAAAAGGCATTAAGGTGGACAAGTCCCCAGGACCGGATGGGATCTATCCCAGGTTACCAAGGGAAGCGAGGGACAAAATAGCTGGAGCCTTAACAGATATCTTTGCAGCATCCTTGAGCACGGTTGAGGTCCCGGAGGACAGGAGAATTGCTAATGTTGTCCCTTTGTTTAAGAAGGGTAGCAGTGATAATCCAGGGAGTTATAGACCTGTGAGCTTGACGTCAGTGGTAGGCAAATTGTTGGAGTAGATACTGAGGGATAGGATCTATTCACATTTGGAAGAAAATAGACTTATCAGTGATAGGCAGCATGGTTTTGTGCAGGGAAGGTCATATCTTACAAACCTAATAGAATTATTTGAGGAAGTGACAAAGTTAATTGATGAGGGAAGGGCTGTAGATGTCATATATATGGACTTTAGTAAAGCGTTTGATTAAGTTTCCCATGGCAGGTTGATGGAAAAAGTGAAGTCGTATGGGGTTCAGGGTGTACTAGTTAGATGGATAAAGAACAGGCTGGGCAACAAGAGACAGAGAGTAGTGGTGGAAGGGAGTGTCTCAAAATGGAGAAGGGTGACTAGTGGTGTTCCACAGGGATCCATGCTCGGACCACTGTTGTTTGTGATATACATAAATGATCTGGAGGAAGGTATAGGTGGTCTGATTAGCAAGTTTGCAGATGATACTAAGATTGGTGGAGTGAGGGCAGCACGGTGGCACAGTGGGTTAGCCCTGCTGCCTCACGGCGCCAAGGTCCCAGGTTCGATCCTGGCTCTGGGTCACTGTCCGTGTGGAGTTTGCACATTCTCCCCGTGTATGCGTGGGTTTCACCCCCACAACCCAAAGATGTGCTGGTAGGTGGATTGACCACACTAAATTGCCCCTTAATTGGAAAAAATGAATTGGGTACTCTAAATTTATTAAAAAAAGAAACAAAAAAGATTGGTGGAGTTGCAGGTAGCGAGGAGGACTGTCACAGAATACAGCAAAATATAGATAGATTGGAGAGTTGGGCAGAGAAATGGCAGATGGAGTTCAATCCAGGCAAATGCGAGGTGATGAATTTTGGAAGATCCAATTCAAGAGCGGACTATCCGGTTCGATAGAGTGGTCAAGAAGGCATACAGCATGCTTGCCTTCATCGGACGGGGTATTGAGTACAAGAGTCGGCAGGTCATGTTACAGTTGTATAGGACTTTGGTTAGGCCACATTTGGAATACTGTGTGCAGTTCTGGTCGCCACATTACCAGAAGGATGTGGATGCTTTTGAGAGGGTGCAGAGGAGGTTCACCAGGATGTTGCCTGGTATGGAGGGTGCTAGCTATGAAGAAAGGTTGAGTGGATTAGGATTATTTTCGTTGGAAAGACAGAGGTTGAGGGGGGACCTGTTGAGGTCTACAAAATTATGTGAGGTATGGACAGGGTGGATAGCAACAAGCTTTTTCCAAGAGCGGGGGTGTCAATTCCAAGGGGTCACGATTTCAAGGTGAAAGGGGGAAAGTTTAAGGGAGATGTGCGTGGAAAGTTTTTTACGCAGAGGGTGGTGGGTTCCTGGAACGCTTTGCCAGTGGAGGTGGTAGAGGCGGGCACGATATCATCATTTAAGTTGCATCTAGACAGATAAACAAATGGGCGGGGAAACAGAGGGAAGTAGATCCTTGGAAAATAGGCGACAGGTTTAGATAAAGGATCTGGATCGGCGCAGGCTGGGAGGGCCGAAGGGCCTGTTCCTGTGCTGTAATTTTCTTTGTTCTTTGTTCTTTGTTCATACCTATGGGGTTGGATTCTCTGATCCTGCGGCTATGTCGACAGGATCCGTCTGGTCTTACGACCAAAAGACCGGCGACGCCCCCGCATCGATCCTCTGGTGGGGGGCTAGCAGGCACGCCACGTAAAGCCCCCAGCTTGACCTGCGTATACAGAATGGCTGGGTCCGTGGCCCGCATGCTCACATTGTAGGGTGCAGCAACCGTGTCGTGCAACATGGCGCCAGCCACGTACATACTCGGCCAACCAAAAACTGCCCCCCCCCCCATAACCCCCCTCGCGACGCCCGGACCAAACCCCACCAATGCCCCCAGCCCCCGCCGAAGCCCCCCTGCCCCCCCCCCCCACCCCGGGCACAGTGCACAGCCGCCATGCGAGCTCCGCAAACGGTGCGAGCACACGCACACGCACCCCACGCTGTTGGAGACTCGGCCCATCGGGGGGAGGAGCATTGGGGGAGGGCCTCAGGTGACGTCCTGAGGCCGTCCATACGGCATACTCCCCGAATGCGGCTTTTTGAGGGGATGGAGCATTGCAAAAACGGCGCCACCCCCGATTCTGACATATACATGGATCCTCCGGCCTGAACGTGATTTCGACGTCGCCGATCTGACAATCCAGCCCAAGATCACCTGTTTCGGTCTTAGCCACACTCACAAAACAATAGCTCAGTAAATTACTGCCAGTGATGCTTCTTCGTACAAATGCTTATTACTCTTAACATGTCTCTGACTCTGTTACAGACAGGATTTGGGTAGACCATTATCAGGATGTTAGATAGCTGTGTGTATCACCATCCCTTCAAAGTGACTTTTCCGAATTTAACATCAGCTGTTTGCACTTTTGTGTTTTTAAAACTAGAGAAGGTGATTTATTATCATAAACGTGCCCTGGATGTTTGAACATAATGGGTTCAATTCTCCACAACCGTGACTATGTTCTCCCACCAACAGGAAAGTCGGAATGATTCCTGCTGCTGCTAGGAGCAATCCCGACGAGCTAGCTATAGCGCTTTTCAAAGATTTGTAGCTGAATCGGCTTTTCCTTGCCACTGACTGGCACCCTGGGGTCTGTGCTGCAACTGTGGGGGTGGAACCTGATCTTTCTGACAGGCCCCCAGCTCTGAGATTGGGGCAGGAACAGCCCCTACAGCTGCACTTTCTCGGAAGCACTTGAGAACAAAGAAGCAAACTCTTTTAAAAAAACAGCAGTTCGGAAAACACCTGTTACTCTGAGTTAATGGATCCTTGCAGAGCGAGAAAAATAACAATCTGAATCTCCCTTTTAAACTTCCATCAACCTGTCAATCAAAGAGCTATCAGCAGGCAATGGGACATTTAACGTGAACAATGCAGACCAAAGCTTTCAGCCTTCTCGGCATCCACACAGACCTTTATAATTTCAACGGTAATTAAATTGAATGTGTAAAAACCACTTCAAAGGTTTCCACCACTTCAAGGGGACTGCTTTTACCCTCATCTCACAGACCTTTAAACCTGGCGTACTAACAGGGTTTTTAAAGAGTTTAGGGGTACATGTGAGAACACTTTCACTTTATTATGAGGGATGTGTATCACTGAGATACTGAGTGACTGTTTAAAGGGTTTGGGGGAACAGATGGAAACACTTTCACTTTGTTATGAGAAAACTTCAATTTTTTGCATACTGACTGGCTGCTGAAATGGTTTAAAGGCTGCGGATGGGGGGAGCAGCCAAAACAGCCCCATCCCCGGAAGGACTCCCGACCTGAGCCCCTCCAGTCCAGCGCAAGCCCCTCTGACCACCACCTCCTGTGAAAGACCCCCTTTGGCACTCTGGCGGCAATTGTTGGGAGGGTACTTATTACATTGTTATCAATGTTACATTGTTATCAATGGGGGGGGGGGGGGGGGTCCTGGAGCATCCCAGTTGCTGAGTAAGTCAAGAACCTTTCCCGCTACTGAGATGTAAACTAACCACAATGAGATGCTTGAATATACCTGCCATGGAAAAGGTACAGCACAGAAGGGGCCATTCGGCCCATCTTCTCCATGCCGACCCAAAGACGCCCTCTCTAATCCCATCTTCCTGCACCCGGTCCATAGCCCTGCAGTTTACAGAACTTAAGGTGCAGGTCCAGCTACTTTTAGTAGAGTTGTGGGTCTCTGCCTCCACCACCACCAACTCGGGCAGCGAATTCTAGACACCCACTGCCCTCGGCCTAAAACGATTTGTTCCTCATGTCCCCTCTAATGCTTCTGTCACTGAGCTTGAATCTATGACCTCTGGCTTTTGAACTCTGCCAAGGGAAACAGGGTCCTCCTTTCTACCCTATCTCTATTCTTCAGAAGTTGGTACACCTCAATCACGTCACACCTCACTCAGCCTTGTCTGTTTCAGGGAAAACAACCCCAATCTCTCCTGGCAGCTGCAATTCTCCGGCCTTGGCAACGTTCCAGTGGAGATGGGCTGACAATTTGATGACCCAAGCGCAAGCTTTTCCCTCGCGTGAAAAGGAAAGTTCTGCCCTGGGACCGCCGCACACACTTTCCGATTAATTGGAATTTTAGTACGTGACACTTCGGAGAAAATGACAGCCAGCCAGTCAGAAGAAATCGAGATGGGGTTTTCCGGATCCACGCGTGACTGGAAATGTCGATGACGATATTTATTTTCTGCAGCGAGAATAGGAACAGGAGGCCATTCAGCCCCTTAATGGCCTATCTGGCCATTTGGCGAGATCATGGTTGAACTGTGACCCAACTCAGCGGAGCAGACTCGATGGGACGAATGGCCTAATTCTCCTCCTATATATTATGAACTCCACATACCCACCTAGCCTCACCTTTGGGCTGTTTAGCACAGGGCTAAATCGCTGGCTTTTAAAGCAGACCAAGGCAGGCCAGCAGCACGGACAATTCCCGTACCAGCCTCCCCGGACAGGCGCCGGAATGTGGCGACTAGGGGCTATTCACAGTAACTTCATTTGAAGCCTACTCGTGATAATAAGCAATTTTCATTTCATCCTTCATACATGCTGTTAGCAAACAATCTATCAATGTCAGATTTAAAATGAATTGATTTTGCATAAGTCATCATCTGTGGATGAATGTTTCAAACCACACCACCCTTTGCATGTTTTGAGTCATCATAATCTTCCTGACAGACCAGTGGAACCAGTTTTAATATTCACTTTCAAAGGAGAAATATTTGAAAAGGAAAGTTTTGTGGGGAAGTTGGACTGGATTGATAGCTCTTTCAAAGACTCGACACAGGTGCAAAGAGTCAAATGACCTCCTTCTGTGCTCTAGGATTCTAACAGGAAATAGAAAAGATCCTGCTCAACGCCACAGTCCCTGAGTATCCATTGAAGGGACTGTTATAACCAGCAGATGGCAGCAAATTCCAAGGATTGCACTGAGTTCCCACATGCAAAGGAACATTTTGTTTCTGAAGAATTTTCATTGAGAAGCAGATTCTGAATGGAGTTTTTGCAGAAACCGATCCCTGGTTAGGAACTTGTCCGGCTCAAACATGACATTGGCCCAGATTTTGTGATAGGAATAAAGTTCGGTGGTCCATGATATTGAGGTGTGAATCAGCAATGCCAGGAATCTGCACAGTCAAAGAGAGCAATCAGGAAGATGCTGTCCGAGTTCCTGTTCTCCGCCCAACAGCATCATTTCACCGGTATCTCACCAATATTCACCATTCAAACACATGAAGCAGTGTGAAAGTGTGATATTTACCAACCAAATTCACACTAAATATGACAAAACAAGTTTGGGCTGGTGAATTTCAGTGAAGTGAATATTTAATAGTGTGATAAATCTTAATTGTTGTAGAACAAGCTCTGTGGCCCTGAAAATTAACTTTGACAAGTGTGGAGACTCATTCCTTCAGCTTTTCATTATCATTGGAGATTTTTTTTTAAACTCCTTTTTAAAACCTTCTCTTCCTGTGTCTTTTCTCTTTCCCCCTTAGTTTCATCTGCCTTTCCCTCTCTATTTCACTTTCCGTGTTTGATTTGACACTGAATTTAATAATCTGACTCTCACTTTTTGGTTCAGACTCTGAACTGCTCGCGAACAATTCTTCAACATGACTGGTTGCTCTGTTCATAGTTCTCTGCATCCCCTGCAGAGGGTGCTACACTGTTCTATTCGCAGTCAGTTCCAGTGGGAAACCGCATTGAGAATCTGTGGGCGAGTGTCAGTGAAACGTACAGCTGGTGTCGGTTAAACACTGCCCATCGCAAAACCTGGGCCACTGTCTCAGCGACAGTGAGACTGAGGTGAGGAGAACTTTCTTCACCCAGAGAGTGGTGAATTTGTGGAATTCGCTCCCACAGAAAGTAGTTGAGGCCAAAGTACCTTACTACATTTTCAGAGGAAAACAATCTGGGCCTTCCTTTAAACTTTAACTTTCCCCTTGTAATGAACTCCAATTGGCTTTATTGGTTGACCAATTGGAGTATGAGCTCCCTCAATGATAGCTCATTGAGGGGGCCCATATAATCACCTGTGTAGGCTTTGTGAGCCAGTCTTAAGTTGACTGGACTGCTAGCAGCACTGTTTGTAGCTGCTCCTGTAATATCGTTATTGTAAATAAATATTGGTGTGGTGACGGAACTCCTGCCTCCCGTGGATTACTACACCCCCTCATCCAGCTCTGTTGGCTGGCTAACTTCAGAACAGGTCACACGATTGTGTGATTTCAAGAAGGAATTGGATATAGCTCTTGGGGTGAAAGGGGATCAAGGGATATGCGGGGGGGGGGGGGGGGGGGGAGATGGGGATCAGGATATTGAACTTGATGATCAGCCATGACCATAATAAATGGGGGAACAGGCTCGAAGGGCCGAATGGCCTCTTCCAGCTTCTATTTTCTATGAATATTCCTATGTGTGGTTAGTAAATAAGAGAATGTAAATTCATACCCCGCCATGTTCGAGAATTAAAATTTAGTTCCTTTAAAAAATCTAGAAGTAAATGGTTGTTACAATTATGAGATTTATAGGATTGGTCTTCTCTGGGACTGTGTCTTTAATTTAGGATCACGTAAAATAGGTAATGTGACCTGTTCTGGAGTTTTCATGAAAACGGAACTCGGTGAGGGGAAAGTTAAAGATTAAAGGAAGGCCCAGGTTGTTTTGCTGTGAAAAAGTAGTAAGGTGTTCACACATGGAGGCAATGGAGGCAGACCCGAGTTAACAGTGGTTAGACTGGTAGTCTCTGAAACACCAGGAAGGTGTTGAGAATGTTGATTTACTTCTAAGATAGAGCAGAATTGGGCTCTAAAGGGCAGCTAAACAGTATTTCTAACCAGATACGTAGACCATGTGATTCATGTTGCCATGGAAATGGGCTAAGACAGGGGAAGGGTTTTTTTTTAGATATTCCTAAAACTTGCAGGCAGGTTAGTCTGCCAGGATCTGGCAGAGGGTGAGTAGCTGTTGGCAGCTGTCATTCACTGAGCGGAAATTTGGCTGGGAGCTCACACTCAAGAAAATTACTAAGCAGTTAAAATGGGGCTGGAAGATTTCCCTAGCTTATGGCAGAGGAAGTGTTGCTGGGGAGAAAACCTCACCGTGAAAGATAATTCTGAGATTAAAATTTCCCAGGCTGAGAAAGTAAAAGAACAGAAATAAACCCCAGAGGGATAAGAATCACCTTGGACTGGATCTCGGAGAATTGAATGTCTCCTTAAAGGACGGTACAAAGTATGTCAGTGAAGTGTTTTTAGGTTGTGCTGAAAGTAAAAAGGGAATGCTTGTGGTTTAAAGTATAAATTGCTACAATAATAGCGTCAGGCAATGGTGTTTGTCGTCTTTTAAACATAGAACATACAGTGCAGAAGAAGGCCATTCGGCCCATCGAGTCTGCACCAACCCATTTAAACCCTCACTTCCACGCTATCCCCGTAACCCAATAGCCCCTTCTAACTTTTTTTTGGTCACTAAGGGCAATTGATCATGGCCAATCCACCTAACCTGCACGTCTGCACTGTTGGAAGAAACCGGAGCACCCAGAGGAAACCCATGCAGACACGGGGAGAACATGCAGACTCCGCACTGGTTACAGTAAAAGTTTTAAAACATTAAATAAATCTAGAATCATCCTTTCAACTATTAACTTGAAGTTCAAATTTCTTTTGAAAGTTATCAGTCTCTCCGGAGATTGTGACACTGCTGGATTATTGTCAAAACCAAACTAGATCACGAATGTGCTTTAAGGAAGGTAAATCTTCCATTATTATCCAATCTGGTGCATATGCAACTCCAGTCCCACACCAACATGACTTTTTGCTGCCCACTGTACTCGGCTAGAAGGCTCTTAGTAACATTATGGGTAATAAACACTGATCTTCCCATGATGTCCAGCTCCTGGGAATTAATTTTTTAAAAGACCCTGTATTCTGACCATTGCAAAGTACTTTATAGCTAATGAAATACTTATTGAAGTGCAGTATTTACTGTAAGAAAAGAAACACAGGAGCAAAATTGGAACATAGCAAGATCCCATAAACAGCAATGTGGTAAAGGCCAGATTATCTGCTTTTGAATAACGCTGGCAGAGGAATAAATAATGTCCAGATCACCGGGGAGAACTCATCCGTTCTTCTTTGAAGAGTTTACGGGGAGAGCTTGTTGTTCCCCTGAGAGAGCAGAGGTGGACTCGGCTTTGTTTCCAAGACAGCGCCTCCTGCAGAGCAGTACACCCTCTGCACTGCCTCACTTATGGCTCAGCACTCCCTCAGTGATGCCTGGCACAGCCAAGCCTCAGTTTTGTGCTGGAGTCTCAGGAATGGATCTTGAACCCACAATTTTCAGGACTCTGAGAGCTACCCATGGAGCCATGCTCCACACCAGTTAGAGGACAGCTTATTGAAAGGTAGCTCCTCCCTCTCCCAAAGGCATTGGTGACACTGAGGAAGGGGGAGGAAAAAGGTGACCTATTTTTTTAACAAAGTGTAAATATATAAAACAGAACCTATCAAGATCAGAGCTAATGCAATATCAAGTAAAATCATTAGAACAGAGAGCCCAGAGGGAGGCCATTCAGCCCATTTTTCATGTCCCGTCTCCTTTGAAAGAACTATCTAATTAATCCCACTCCACCACTCTTTCCCTATATCCCTCCGAACTTTCTTTCTTCAAATATTTTGGCAACTTAGAGAGAGCGAGAGAGGGAGCGACAGGAACAGGAAAGGGGGGAGGTGGCAGGACAGATGAAAAGGAAAAGGGATTGACTCAGAGGACAGAGGCACCTGTGGATCCATGCTCGACACCCGGAGAATCCAAGGCTATGGGCCAAGGCCTGGAGAATGGGATTAGAAGGGTTCGACGGTTTATAATCTGCGTGGACATGATGGGCCGCTGTGCTTTTGCTGCGCTGTGTGACTCTCTGACCAGTTGGAGGGCAGAGACAAATAAGAACATAAGAACATAAGAACATGAGGAGGAAAGTGTGAACAGGAAGAAAAGGGACAAAAAATAATCAGAAGAGGAGAGGAGAGAGGAAATAGTGAGAGAGAATGGAGAGAGAATGGGGAGAGTGAGGAAGATATCCAAGGAGGGAGAGAATGAGAGACAGGAAGGACGAGAGAGAGAGTTAATGGGAGCAAACATCGGCCAGAAATGGGGACAGTGGATATTATTAGACCATATATTGTTAAAAGTTATATTTTAAATATGCAGTTTGATGTTACAACAATAGAGCAACGCCTCCCATCAAAATGGATTTATTACTCCAATGAAAAGTTTTGTCTCAGGCTAGATGTGCTGAGGAGTCAGGAGGTTTGGGGTTAATCTCCGATTACATTAATTTACATAACCAGTAGCGCTAGTGTTAACAGGTGAAAACTGAGTCAATCAAACATTGAACATAGAAACATAGAAAATATAGAGAATAGCAGCACGAGTGGGCCATTCGGCCCTTCTAGTCTGCTCCGCCATTCAATATGACCACGGGTAATCCTGTGTCTCAAAGCCATACTCTCGCACTCTCGCCATTTCAATATTCACTGGTTAGGCCTCCACAACCTTCTGTGGGAGACAATTCCACAGGCGCACCACCTTCTGAGTGAAGAAATATCTCCTCATCTCAATCCTAAATGGCCCCTCCGAATCCTGAGACTGTGACCCCCCCTTGTCCTACACCTCCCCCCGCCCCAGCCAGAGGAAACAACATCCCTACATCCAGTCTGAACGGCCTGTCAGAATTTTATACATTGAAATTAGATCCTTTTCATTCTTCTAAATCCCAGTGAATACAGGCCCATCGACCCAATGTCTCCTCAGAAGACAACCCTGCCATGTCAAACAACTGCGATGGAAACCGATGCAGGATCTGTAACTCTCAATGTGGTTGGCTCATAACTGCCCCCTCAAGGGCAATTAGGGATGGGCAACAAGGAGCGATGATGACAGTTCCGGCAGGACATACCAACATCAAACCCAACAGGCTCTGAAGCTGATGCATTTGTCAACACTCTCTTTTAAATGCACTGAATTATATTTAATGATTTGTGAACACTTTACACCACATCAATTTCTCGGCAGCAGGGATAATAACTTAAGTACATTTCTGTAATGACTAAATTACTGGGTATGAAAGTTCAGGCTAAGAGTTACAGTAGGATTATCCACTCTGTCGAGTTTTTATATTGAATGGATTAAGCAGGAAGGGAGTGTAAATAAGCAGGTTCACTAACTGGAAATTCAGATTTCAACAAAAGGAAATTTAACCAGCTTTTTTACAGACTCAAATCTCCCCCGTCACTTTCACAATGCACCAGGAACACACTTTTCGATATTGCGATATTCGCGGCCACAGTCTTCATTCCTGGGCTACGCACTTTCGGATGTTAAATCAGCCACTTAGATTTACCAGAATCATACCTGGACTCCATGGATTCAATTACAGAGAGAAATTACACAGACTAAGGTCGCATTCTCTGGAATATAGAAGGTTATTGGCTGATTTGGTAAAAGGTATATATATACCGGTATGTCCAAGATATAAAGCTGAGCAGATAGATCAGATGGAAGTAAATTATTTATCTGCTTGAGGAGTCCAAGAGTAACAGAAATAAAGGTTTGAGCGAAACATTTCAGGAATGAAATTAGGGAGGGTCCTCGACAAAAACATTAACGGATGCTAGAGGGAGGTGGAGGTGTCGTGGTATTGTCACTGGGCTAGAAAACCAGAGACGCAGAGTATTGCTCCGGGCCCCAGGTTCAAATCCCGCCACTGCAGATGGTGGAATTTGAATTCAATAAATATCTGGAATGAAAAGTCTAACGATGACCATGAAACCATTGTCGATTGTCGTGAAAACCCATCATGTCCTTTAGGGAAGGAAATCTGCCGTCCTTACCTGGCCTGGCCTACATGTGACTCCAGACCCACAGCTATGTGGTTGACTCTTAACTTCCCCCTCAAGGGCAATTAGGGATGGGCAATAAATGCTGGCGTTGCCCATGAACGAATAAAGAAAAAATAGTTAATTTTAAATCTGAGATTGATAGATTTTTGTTTATCAAAGGTATTAAGGGATATGGGGTAAAGGTTGGGATGTGGAGTTAGCTGCCATGATCTAATTAAGTGGTGGAACTGTTTAATCAGAATAAATTAACTCCTCTTGTTCCTGCAGCACAACTTTACAAAAAAAGGGTCACTAAAAAAAATGAATACAACAAACAAGTGCTTGTGATGAGCTGTATATGGACACAGGGATCCAGTGGTGTACTGGCTGTGTTACTGAACACACTCTGGTCCGAGCGCCTCCCATTTCATACCTTGAGAACAGCTCTTTTTTTAAAGAGAAAATCAACTTTCCAACATGGATTGGCTGTAGCACATATTGTCAGTATTCTCATCTCCGAAGCAACAGGTTGTGAGGTCAACTCTAATTCCAAATGATTTGAGACCAGAAGCCAGGTTGACAGTCCCAGTGCTGTACCAAGAGCAACACTGTCATCTTTTGGGTATGAGGTAGAGATGCCGGCGTTGGACTGGGGTGGGCACAGCAAGAAGTCTTACACCAGGTTAAAGTCCAACAGGTTTGTTTCAAACACGAGCTTTCGGAGCACTGCTCCTTCCTCAGGTGAGGGTAAGAATTCAAATCCAGAACCCATCTTCCCTCTCAGGAGAATGGAAAAGATCCAACCAAACGATTTTGAAGAAGGAAAAAAGGGTGTTCTGCTGGTGAATTGGTCAATATTTTTCCTCAATATTTTTCCTTCAAACAGCAAAAAAATCCAGATCATCTGGATCATTGTTCTCTAGTCTTTCAAAGAATGGGGCAGCATGGTAGCACAGTGGTTAGCACAGTCGCTTCACAGCTCCTGGGTCCCAGGTTCGATTCCTGGTTTGGGTTACTGTCTGTGCGGAGTCTGCACATTCTCCCCATGTCTGCGTGGGTTTCCTCCGGGTGCTCCGGTTTCCTACCGCTGTCCAAAGATGTGCAGGTTAGGTGGATTGGCCGTGCCCTTAGTGTCCAAATAAAAAGGTTGGGTGGGGTTACTGGGTTACGGGGATAAGGTGGAGGTGTGGGCTTGGGTAGGATGGTCTTTCCAAGGGCTGGTGAAGACTCGATGGGCCGAATGGCCTCCTTCTGCACTGTAAATTCTCTAATCTATGAATGAGAGGTGATCTCATTGAAACTGATAAAATTCTTACAGGGTGTGTGTGTGACCAGGTTTATGTGGATCGGATGCTTTCCCTGACGGGTGAGTCTAGAACCAAGGAACAGGCGCATAATAAGGGGCAGGCTGTTTAAGACTGAGGTGAGGAGGAATTTCTTCATTCAGGGGGTGGTGAATCTTTGGAATTCCCTAGCCCTGTGGCAACTCCGTTTCTGAGCGTGTTCAAGACAGAAACGATAGATTTCTGGGTTGTAATAATATCAAGTAATGTGGGAGACTGGAATTGAGGTAGGTGATCAGTCATAGGGTGGCACGGTAGAGCAATGGTCAGCACTGCTGCCTCACTGCGCCGAGGAAACGAAATGAAATGAAAATCGCTTATTGTCACAAGTAGGCTTCAAATGAAGTTACTGTGAAAAGCCCCTAGTCGCCACATTCCGGCGCCCTGGGTCACTGTCCGTGTGGAGTTTGCACATTCTCCCCGTGTCTGCGTGGGTTTCACCCCCACAACCCAAAGATGTGCAGGGTAGGTGAATTGGCCACGCTAAATTGCCCCTTAATTGGAAAATGTTTTTTGGATATTCCAAATTTATTTTAAAAAAGGGGAAAAAAATAGTCATGATGTAGTTGAATAATGAAGCAGACTTTAATGAAGCAGACTTGATGGGTTAAATGGCCTAATCCTGGTCCTGTGTTCCTATCGCATTGTTGTTTGTGGAGAGTTTGCAGTGTGACAATTGGCTGCCACCTTTCTCACATTACAATGGTGACTATACTTCAGAAATATGGCTGTGAAGCACTCTGGGACACCCTGATGGCGTCAAAGGCGTGTGTAAATTAAAATTTTACTTGTGTTTGAAGTGCCTTTTTACGTTGAGAGTATGTTTCAAACATCTGCTGGCTATTAATCACCAACACTTTTTAATTACAGTGAGGGATGGTTCACTATTGCGGGATGTTTAATGATACATTGCAATTCTGAAAACCAGAGTCAAACAGCAATAAGACCGAGCTGTAACCGAGTATTAAAGTTGTAATGTGTTTCAGAACAAAATCATTATGGCGTTCCAGGCACCTTGGGCGAAATTCTCCGCCCCCCACGACGGGTGGGAGAATAGCGGGAGGGCCTTCCCGACATTTTTGCCGCCCTCCCGCTATTCTCCCCCACCCCCCGCCGAAGTCCCGACCCGAATCGCTGCCGCCGTTTTTTTGCGGCTGGCAGCGATTCTCAGCTGTTAAATGGGCCGAAGTCCCAGCCCTTTACGCCGTTTTTACGAACGGCAAACACACCTGGTCTTGCCGTTTGTAAAAACGGCGTAACTAACTCGCTATTAATAACCATGGCACCGATTGGCACGGCCGTGCCAAGGGTGCCATGGGCCCGCGATCGGTGGGCCCGATGCCCGTGCACTACTTGTCCTTCCGCCGCCCCGCAGTATCCATTCGCGGGGCGGCTGAGGGGCAACCCGGCCCGCGCATGCGCGGGTTTCGCGCAAAAGCGCGATGGCGTCACCCGCGCATGCGCGGGTTGGAGTCTTCCAAACTGCGCATGCGCGGCTGACGTCATATGACGCGTCAGCCGGCGCTAACTCCGGCAAGCGGGCTTAACGATTTTCGTTAAGCTCGTCTTGCCGGAGCCTACGGCGTCGGGCTGCTAGCCCCGACCGGGGACCAGAATCGGTCCCCGGTCGGGAAGGGGCGCGCTGCCGTAAAACCCGCCCGGGTTTTACGGCAGCTTTACGATTTCTCCCGTTTTGGGAGAATCGCGCCCCTTATTCTTCGTCCCACTGTAATTAGCTTTAAAACAATCTGAATGAAAGTCTTGAGATCACGGCCGGGATTCTCCTAAATGGCGGCTAAATGTTGATGTCGGTGTAAACACCGGAACGTTTCACACCAGCATCAACTTGGCCCCTTGGCCCAGTGATTCACTGACCTGAAGGGGGCCAGCAGGGTGCTGGAGTGCTCCATGCAGCTCCTGCTGCCGATACGGGGCCCTGCACTTCCTATCGTGGGTCCAAGCATGCGGCGGCCGCCCCGCACAACATGGCAAACCCACACAGTTAGCCGGCCCTCAGAAAATATGACCTCCCCAGATCGTGCGCGCCCACCGATCGGTGGCCCCCGATCGGAGCCCTGGCCGTCCTGGAGGACCCCCCGGAGGCGGATCCCCCCACCGTCACCAGGGCGGCCGCGGCAGCCGCCACTCCAAGTGCCCGCCAGGTGGAACTATGTTACAACCGCGCCGGTGGAAACACAGCCAGCTGCTGGCAGAGAATCGCCGCAGGGGAATCTTTCAATGGCTCCCGACTGGCGCCGCGTCAACCGTGTACGCGCGCGCGACTGCAGCGATTCTCCGGTCCGCGGAGCATCGCGGGAAGGCGCGGACCCGATGGCAGGTCTGACCCCCAATTCTCTGCCCCCCCGGCGCCGAGCGCGATTTCGGCGCAGAGGCTCGAGAATCCCAGCCCACATGAGCAGAATGAATGTGATGATGGAAAATGAATGATGTAATTAGCAGGGATTAAGATGATCTTATTGTTTAACGAGGCCTTCGCAAAGATAGAAATATTTAAGTCCCAGAAAACAATATTCCGTAACCATCGGAGGTTTAATGGGCCTCCTTGGAGCCGGAGTGAAATTTGTTTGAAAACAAAACTGTTCTTAAAACTGCGACAGATGGTATTAAATGTGGAAAGTTTGAAGCCATCCACTTAAATTTAAAATTAGAGCCAGGGTATTGAGAGATGATGTTAGAAAGCATTTCCTCACAAAAGGGGGGCAGTCACCTGGGACTCTCTCCCCCAAAACATTGTTGAGGTCGTTGTTGGGCGGGGGGGAAATTTCAAAATGGGGATTGACAAAGCTTTTGTCAAGCAAGGATACTAAGGGACTGAGGCTGGTAGATGGAGTTTTGTTTTATAAATTTACAGTAACCAATTCATTTTTTCCAATTAAGGGGCAATTTAGTGTGGCCAATTCACCTACCCTGCACATCTTTGGGTTGTGGGGGCCAAACCCACCCAAACACGGGGAGAATGTGCAAACTCCACACGGACAGTGACCCAGAGCCGGGATCGAACCTGGGACCTTGAGACGAGCTGTGAGGCAACAGGGCTAACCCACTGCGCCACCGTGCTTCCCCGCAGATGGAGTTAAAATACAGAGTAGAACCACAGAATCCCTACACAGCAGAAGGAGGCCATTCGGCCCATCAAGTCTGCACTGACCCTCTGAAAGGGCACCCTTTCTAGGCTCACTCCCCCACGCTATCCCCTTAACCCCACCTAAACTTTGGACACCAATTGGCAATTTAGCATGGCGAATCCACCCAACCTGAACATCTTTTGGACTGTGAGAGGAAACCGAAGCATCCCGAGGAAACTCACGCAGACACGCGGAGAACGTGCAGACTCCCCACAGTCACCCAAGGCTGGAATCGAACGCGGGTCCCTGGAGCTGGGAGGGAACCGTGCTAATCACTGCATCTAATTGAATTTTGGAATAGGCTTGTGTGACCTTTGTTCCTCAATAAGACACATTAGTTCAACATGCACAAAGGAAACAGTTTTGCTAATATGATTCATATTTGATATCCTGTCCCTACGCAGTTTTCTTTGGCAGAAACCAATCCGGGTTCTCTGATCCAATTCGGTTAATTTAAAATGGTGTTAATGCAAATGTAAATCGGCCTGCAATTCTAATTTACCAATCCTGTCTACCGCATGGGTTATCAAGGGCGGGACGGACAATTTGGAACGGTTAACAGCCCTTTGACTTCAGCTGCCAATTGCCATCTCCGGTGGGAGGAAATGGAAAATCCCACTAGAGTCTGATGTTTTCCAGGTCCTGGCGTTCAGGATCAGATCATTCAATCTTTATCGTGTTTTATATCTGATTTGCCAGCTGACGGTTTGATTTCTGGGAAAGGGTTGGATTTTAATTACAAACTGGCAGATGAATCCTGCCTGGAAACATCAAGATCTGGCAGCATCAATGATCCATCAGGTCTTCAAGTGATCGGGAATATTTTGGGAAGAAGTCAATCAGCTTTCTCCCGGTCTGAATGTCTCTAAAATCGACACGGCACCAATTTCTGGCTGCGAAACCTGGTTCCAATTCTCCGCTCGTTGCGATTCACTGTTTCCCACCGGCAGGACACCCACACCCTCGGCATTCCTGGCAGCATGTGGTAGTTACAATGGGAAATTCCGTGGAGTGGCGCAGTGGTTAGCACTGCTGCCTCACAGCGCCGAGGGTTCGATCCCGGCCCCGGGTCACTGTCCGTGTGGAGTTTGCACATTCTCCCCGTGTCAGGGTGGGTCTCACTCCCACAACCCAAAGATGTGCAGAGTAGGTGGATTGGCCGTGCTAAATTGCCCCTTAATTTTTTTATTTTTTTTTTATAAATTTAGATTACCCAATTATTTTTTTTTTCCAATTAAGGGGAAATTTAGAGTGGCCAATCCACCTACTCTGCACATTTTTGGGTTGTGGGGGCGAAACCCACGCAGACACGGGGAGAATGTGCAAACTCCACACAGACAGTGACCCAGAGCCGGGATCGAACCTGGGACCTCAGTGCCGTGAGGCGGTTGTGCTAACCACTAGGCCACCGTGCTGCCCTTAAATTGCCCCTTAATAAAAGAAAACCCCATGGGAAACAGCATCGGCAAGTGGCAGGAAGATGGAATCCTGCCGCCAGCGAAGTGCGCAATGCCAAGAAGCACGCTGCTGGCGAACCGGCACATCCGGCCCCCTGTGTCTGATCAGAGTTACATTCACTGGCATGGGCCCAACTTAAACCGACCACAAACCGTGACATCGTGGGCGTGATCATTTGGAGACCTCACAGATCGTTGATGCTCGCAGTTCTTGCCGTGGATCCGGGCGCAACGTGTGAATCGCAAATCGGGCTCCAACCCGGGCTGATTGCAGGTCACCGGCTTGATCCACCAGGTGTGATCTGGACCTCGCCCTTGCTGGGTGAGATCCGGATCTGAACATTCTGATGAGTCTTATTGCTGATTTACGTACCCGGGCGCTCGATCATCCGACGCTCGTGACTCACCGGCCACGCCTGGGAGACGGCATAAGGGCGCCGTTTTGTACTGGGCTGGGGGATGGGAGGGGGTCCTTCCAAGACATTGGAGACCCCCGAGTGGTCGGTACAGGGCAGGGCAGCACCATGGCACACCCCCTGGACCAAGGCATTGCCAGTCTAGCACCCTAGCAGTGCGGCCTCGGCTCAGAGAATCTCCCCAGGGCCAAGGAAGCAGTGAAGTGCCGTTGGATGGTGGGATGTTTCTGGGCACTGTAGCCGCTGGAAACACTCCGTTAAATCTGCCGTTCATTGGACTTTAACTTGAATCAGCTGAATCGCGCCCAGAGGTCCCAGCAAGAAATGAGTGGATAATTGCTCCAAAGATCACATTTGGAGACCACACTCTTCCAAGTGACTGGGATCGATAGCGCACCAAATTCTTTCCTCAACTGGCTGCATTTGGCTGGAGAAATAATTTGGCTTTTTTCCGGTGACTCTGTTTAAACAGCCTCGGTTTGCTCGGTAAATGAACTCTGCTGTACAGACCTGCTGCCTCCTCCTGATCACCGCGGTGATATTCCTCACTCGGGTTTAAATAGACACAGTCAGATCTTCCATCTGCAAAATCGGCCCAAAACCAGGCAGAGGATTGTGGTGATATGATCTGCATACTCGTCTGCCATTGGGCCAGAACGTCGGCTTACCATTGGCCCTGGTTGGTCATGTGCCTCTCGACCGATTGGCCGAGAGGCTGAGTTAACCACGCCTCTATTAACGAGGTATAAATGGTCAGACGCCTGACAATCGTCCCTTTCCATCGTAGACGATCGCAGAGCTGTGTTCTAGTCAATTAAAGCCAGACTTTGGTAAATCACTCGCCTCGCGTACAATCGATGGTACATCAGGGATGCAGTGCGGAGATTTTAATCAGAGGACAAACAAGAGAGAAAGGAATGTGGGAAGTCATGAAAAAAAGCAAGTAAATTCTTTTCAATGCAGCTACAAGGGGAGACAGGTGGAGCAAGCGGGACACCAGCTCCCCCACATCCTGGCTGGACAAGGCTCCTGTTTCTAGGTGATCAGCTTGGCAGCATAACCACTGCGTTCCTATTCTAACACAAAAACACTCACATCCAGTTCATTCTCCAAATCATTTTCCGTCCTTACTCAGCGGGTGAGAAAAACATTGAATTCCACAGTGGGTTTAGTGCAGGCTGACATCCCATAATATTTTGCCCCATTATAACGAACCTGTAGCATTCAGGAAAATAAATCAGTGCGGATTGAACTTGTATTTACTTCCCTTTCAGCAAATTAGTTTGGAGGTTTGTAACTATAACGCTCATGCACTATCATATGATGCTCAAGAGACACTAATGGTTGTTTATAAGATTTGAAACAATAACTGTGTGCGTTTCTGAGTAAACCTGTATCCCAGTAACATTAAAGAGAGACAGTGAGCGATGAATTGTTGATGTTTTGAAAGAAGGCTCTGTCATTTCTCTACTTTAGTGAGCATGTAATCAGACTAGAAACCTGAATTAATAATGGACTCAATAGCTTACTTCTGTGCTATCTCGTTCTATGTAAAGCGGATAGATGATGTGATAGTCAATGTGTGAAGCATCTGCTATTGATGCCCAGATTTTATGGTGGCAATAACGTGAAAATCGCCAACATTTGCCGTCATTACTCCTTTCAATAACTTGCAGAGTCCATACAAATACAGATGTTGCTGTTCATGATTCACCACCTCTCCTTCAGATGCACTGTTGAAGTCTCTGCAATTAATCATAAATTACTGGACAAATGAAAACTTGATGTTTAAACTACTAGTCTCACTGGAGAAACATTTGAATAATTTGAATCAGATGAAACTAGTTTTTTTTAACAGCTTAATAAATTCCTACTGATTGGTCTCACTGCCCTTGAAAAACTATTTTTTATTGATGGAATGTCAAATTTCTGCATTATGATTGTAAAAGAATTGCACATAATTTTAATTGGTTTTAGATTTGTCTATAATATTTAAACTCCCACCTGAATCCATGTATGTGTGTCCCAATAATTTATTCTGGGCTGAATTCTCTGGTCGCCGAAACAGAAGCCGCGTTCGGCGACCGGCCGGAGAATCCGAGATCCCAGCCAGATCGGAGACGTCGCCGCCTTCGCGATGCTCTGCCCCCTCCAAATCAGCGTACTGCAGGAGTACGCCACACCACGTATCAACGGCCTGAGGATGTTGCCTGAGGCCCGCCCCCCCCCCCCCCCCCCCGATACTCCACCCCCGACCAGCTGAGTTCCCGACGGCGTGGGACACACGTGGTCTCACCCATTGGGAACTCAGCGCGGCGGCTACGGACTGAGGCTAGCGCCACCACAGTCAGGGGAGGACCCATCCACGGGCGGGGGGAACATTAAAGGGGCTGGTTTAGCACAGTGGCCTAAACAGCTGGCTTGTAATGCAGGTTCCCGTTCCAGCCTCCCCGAACAGGCGCCGGAATGTGGCGACTAGGGGCTTTTCACAGTAACTTCATTGAAGCCTACTTGTGACAATAAGTGATTATTATTATTATTTTATTCAGGGCTAGGGGTACTGTGTGTGTGTGTGGGGGGGGGGGGGGGCGGGGGGGGGGGGGGGGGGCTGGTGGTCCGGGGCGCGCCAGACAGCTGAAGGGGGACTATTTTGTGGGTCAGGCACGGCCGCTGCAGGCTGCCGCCGTGAGGATGTGCGGCCATGGACCCAGCCATTCTCCAGGGCATATCAGCAGCTACAGTTGGGTGCTCTACGTTGCCATCCTGCTGGCTCCCAGCGGTGGCCATTTTGCACTATTTTGTCTGCCGAAAAATATCACCGTTCCCACGCCGGCGTGGGAACATAGCCCCAGAATCAGAGAATCCAGCCTTCTGTTCTTTAGGCATTCAGCAGCACGGCAGCACAATGGTTAGCACTGTGGCTTCACAGCGCCAGGGTCCCAGGTTCGATTCCCCGCTGGGTCACTGTCTGTGCGGAGTCTGCACGTCCTCCCCATGTGTGCGTGGGTTTCCTCCGGGTGCTCTGGTTTCCTCTCACAGCCCAAAGACGTGCAGGTTAGGTGGATTGGCCATGCTAAATTGCCCTGAGTGATCAAAAAGGTTAGGAGGGTTTATTGGGTTACGGGGATAGGGTGGAAGTGAGAGCTGAAGTGGGTCGGGGCAGACTCGATGGGCCAAATGGCCTCCTTCTGCACTGTATGTTCTATGTTTAATCAAAAGTGAAGAATACGTTTTACTTCCTAGTTTGCTGTCTGTGATCGGTTGCTTGATAACATCAGTGCTGCTGAATGCCTGGAGGTCCCCTTGACTTGACACCAGATTTAAACTACCACTGGGAATGGGGAAAACCGCACCATTGATGCCTCTAGACCTCTGACAGCGTATTTCTCCGGGTGCAGCTACCCCTCCAATGATTTCAAGATCTGCAGCTCACCACCTCAGGTGTAACTAAAGGTAATAGAGTGGATGCATTTAAATGGAAGCTAGATAATCACAAATGGGAGAAAGGAATAGACGGGATATGTTGATGGAGTGAGATGAAGCAGGGCGGGAGGAGGTATGTGTGGAACATACACGCCAGCATGAACCGGTTAGGCAAATGGCCCGTTTCTGTGTTGTAAATATTTTGTTACTGGATAAAAGAGGGGGCAAGGGTGAGTCGTGAGGTTAAATTTGATCAATGTATTTTATTATCTATAACAGACCGATCACCGACAAGCTGAGAATAGAAGAGCCGAGACTTAGTGCTCAAGTCTCTGGAATGGACTCATCTTTAATACCACAGGATGTTTGCGTTGGGTGTTTTGACTCTAGGTTGTCTTCAGTTTATTCTGGGTGTGAGCCAAACTGGCTGAGGTCAGCTGAATGGAATTCACAACAGAATCAAACTGTTGTCAATGATGAGGGTGGAAACCAGTTCACCCTTTCTTGCGCAGAGATCTCGCATTGGTTTTCAATCATTGACGTCTTCCAGACTGTTAGGTTAGGAACTCATGGCCTTTGTAACAAGATGAATTTAAACACGGAAAAACAATCAACTACATCACAGAGGCGGCACTGAAAATTAAATAGCCTTTCTCCCAGTTCGTGTCACCAGTAATTTTCAGAGCAGCTGCGAACGTGAGTCAGTCAGTCGCTGCAGGAGTCATTTCTCCTGCTTTACCAGGTGAGACACCGCACTGCACTCCATAAATTAACAAACAAGCCAGAGAGAAATTCTTCATCAACTTTACCCACACATTCAGCTGTGATGCCATTACCGAGCAGCTGCAAAGGTTTTGCCCAATGAAAATGGGCTGAGGCTTTCTCAGGCTGTCCTTATGAAGGATGTTGAATCAATGGCCATGACTCAATCTGTCTCCAAGTCACAAGAAGATGGACTCATGCCTGATTCCAGGATCAGGCGGAAATAATCCAGGCTGACACTATCGATACAGTACTGAAGGAATGCCGCACTGTCAGAGGGTCAGTACTGAAGGAATGCCGCACTGTCAGAGGGTCAGTACTGAGGGAGTGCCGCACTGTCAGAGGGTCAGTACTGAAGGAATGCCGCACTGTCAGAGGGTCAGTACTGAAGGAATGCCGCACTGTCAGAGGGTCAGTACTGAGGGAGTGCCGCACTGTCAGAGGGTCAGTGCTGAGGGAGTGCTGCACTGTCAGAGGGTCAGTACTGAGGGAGTGCTGCACTGTCAGAGAATCAGTACTGAGGGAGTGCTGCACTGTCAGAGGGTCAGTACTGAGGGAGTGCTGCACTGTCAGAGGGTCAGTACTGAGGGAGTGCCGCACTGTCAGAGGGTCAGTACTGAGGGAGTGCTGCACTGTCAGAGAATCAGTACTGAGGGAGTGCTGCACTGTCAGAGGGTCAGTACTGAGGGAGTGCTGCACTGTCAGAGGGTCAGTACTGAGGGAGTGTAGCACTGTCAGAGGGTCAGTACTGAGGGAGTGCCGCACTGTCAGTGGGTCAGTACTGAGGGAGTGCTGCACTGTCAGAGGGTCAGTACTGAGGGAGCCCCACACTGTCAGAGGGTCAGTACTGAGGGAGTGCCGCACTGTCAGAGGGTCAGTACTGAGGGAGCCCCACACTGTCAGAGGGTCAATACTGAGGGAGTGCCGCACTGTCAGAGGGTCAGTACTGAGGGAGTGCGGCACTGTCAGAGGATCAGTACTTTCAAGGTAATCTCCGTAATGGGGACCATGACACTACAAGGTTTCCATTATCATCCATCTGCTACACTGATGTCTTTTCAAGAATGAAATTTAGCCTCCTTACCCAGTGTGCCCTATCTGCTCTTAACGTGCCTGTCGCCCAAATCATGAAAACCTTTTTCCGCCACCTTCTTAAGCACAATTAGGATGAGCAATTATTGTTGGCGTTGCCAGCAACCTCACATACCGTTAAGGAATGCACTTTCTGTCACCACTCCGCAGTGTATTATGTAGAACAGCCTGGGGGGAGGCCGAGAGGCTGGTGGGTTAGTCTGCCCTTGTAAATTATGTGCCCCACGACCACCCCTTCCTCCCCATGCCTCCTACAGATTGATTGGAAAAGCCTGTTGGGGTGAGATGACAACCTCCGACGGTCGGATAGCCTCTTCCTGCCAGCCAATTGTATTTGGGATGGAATGCGAATGTCATTAAATCTGGATATCTGACTCTCCGCAGGATCGGATAGCTATTCATTTATTTCATTTAAATCGCTTATTGTCACAAGTAGGCTTGAAATGAAGTTACTGTGAAAAGCCCCTAGTCGCCACATTCCGACGCCTGTTCAGGGAGGCTGGTACGGGAATCGAACCGTGCTGCTGGCCTGCCTTGGTCTGCTTTCAAAGCCAGCGATTTAGCTCTGTGAGCTAAACCAGCCCCAGCATTTGCTCCTTCACTGGAGGAAAGGATGTGCAGTGCCGGCTATTCTGAACATTTTGTTGGGAAACAAAATTATATCAAATTAACTAACACCATGATACATGCATGGAGGGCATTACTAATTCACAGCTGTGTGGTATTAGCTCTTTCGGAAGCAGCAAAGCCTCAGTGATCGGATAATGTTCCCTGATAAACAACAGGATTGGAAGGAAGTTCCGGAATGTATTTCACACGTTCACGAAAAGGAACAGAATCCAGCCTTGAGCAGATAGGTTAATGACAGGAAACGGAGACAAAGAAAACTCTTACCATTTCACATAGAATATACAGTGCAGAAGGAGGCCATTCGGTCCATCGAATCTGCACTGACCCACTTAAGCCGTCACTTCCACCCTATCCCCATAAGCCAATAACCCTTCCCAAACTTTTTTTTGGTCACTAAGGTCAATTTATCATGGCCAGTCCACCTAACCTGCACATCTTTAGACTGTTGGATGAAACCGGAGCACCCGGAGGAAACCCACGCTGGCACGGGGAGAACGTACAGACTCCACACACAGGGTCCCAGCGGGGAATCGAACATGGGACCCTGGCGCTGTGAAGCCACAGTGCTAACCATGTGTGCTACCGTGCTGCCCATTTCTCTGGTGGAATTTCTCTTTGGATTGGACAATATCGATCACATGTTATACTGACCACATCCGAGGAATTGAACTTTGGACGGGGTTATAATGGCAGCCCGACTTACATCACCCAGCAAGGTCGATTTCTAACTCAATGGAGCTTATCCAGCTGTTCCCACTGGTCCGATCTTCCAATTCTGCTGACAGAGAACCCCCGCCGTGGTTTTTCCAGGGGGCGGGGGGTGAGTGCATAAAGCGGGAAACCCCATTGACAGCGGTGGGACCAGAAGGTGCCGTTGCCAGCCAATAGCCAGCTGCCTCTGCCACCACAAACTACAGAATTCAATCCTGAGAAATGTCTGGTAACAAATTTAATCGGGACAAAAAACCCAAGGGAATGCAAATACACGGCAGTGTTCTGAGAAATGTGGAGGAGTGAAGGGACCTTGTAATTCATCAAGCGAATGAAGCTCCGGGAGTTCTTCCACAGACCACAAGAGGCCGACAGCGAACCCAATGAGATAACCAATGAACCGGAACAGGAGACCGAGAGATCTGCGGTGCAGCAACTGAAGAGGAAAGAGCCGAATTGGAACCCTCCGGAAGGCCGCTGCCCTGGACTCGACATGTATGCTGAAGCCGCCAGGAGTCACGTCAATGCCAGATTCATCAGTCGCATTCACAAGGCAGCCCCGAACGTCACCCAAGCACAACGCAACGCCATCCGCACTCTCAAGACCAACCTCAACATCGTCATCAAACCAGCAGATAAAGGAGGGGCCACCATCATACTGAACGGGCTATTCAAAGAAGTATACCGACAACTCAACAACCAGGAACACTACAAACAGTTACCCGCAGATCCGACCAAGGAACACATCCGCCAACTCAACAGACTGATCAACACCTTGGATCCAGACCTTCGGAGCACCCTACGTTCTCTCATCCCACGTACTCCCTGCATTGGAACTCTCTACTGCCTCCCAAAAATACACAAGGCCAACACACCAGGCTGTCCTATCGTTTCAGGCAATGGGACCCTGTGTGAGAACCTCTCTGGCCACATCGAGGGCATCTTAAAACCCATCGTACAAGGTACACCCAGCTTCTGTCGCGACGGACTTCCTACAGAAACTCAGCACCCATGGACCAGTTGAACCAGGAACATTCCTCATCACAATGGATGTCTCGGCACTCTACACCAGCATCCCCCATGACAACGGCATTGCTGCAACAGCCTCAGTCCTCAACACCGACAACTGCCAATCTCCAGATGCAATTCTGCAACTCATCCGCTTCATTCTGGATCACAACGTCTTCACCTTCGACAACAATTTCTTCATCCAGATGCATGGAACAGCCATGGGGACCGAATTCACACCTCAATATGCCAACATCTTCATGCAGAAGTTGGAACAAGACCTCCTCACCACACAGGACCTTCAACCAACATTATACACCAGATACAACAATGACATTTTTTTCCTTTGGACCCACGGCGAAGAATCACTGAAACGACTACACGATGACATCAATAAGTTCCACCCCACCATCAGACTCACCATGGACTACTCTCCAAAATCAGTTGCATTCTTGGACACACTCATCTCCATCAAGGACGGTCACCTCAGCACTTTGCTTTACCGTAAGCCCACGGATAACCTCACGATGCTCCACTTCTCCAGCTTCCATCCTAAACACATTAAAGAAGCCATCTCCTATGGACAAGCTCTCCACATATGCAGGATCTGCTCAGACAAGGAGGAGCGTAACAGACATCTACAGACGCTAAAAGATGCCCTTGTACGAACAGGATATGGCGCTCGACTCATCGATCGACAGTTCCAATGCGCCACAGCAAAAATCCGCACCGACCTCCTCAGAAGACAAACACGGGACACAACAGACAGAGTACCCTTCGTCGCCCAGTACTTCTCCGGAGCGGAGAAACTACAACACCTTCTTCACAGCCTTCAACACATCATCAATGAAGACGAACATCTTGCCACGGTCATTCTCTACCCCACCCCCCCCTCCCCACCCACTACTTGCCTTCAAACAACTGCGCAACCTCAAACAACAAACTACCCAGCCTTCAGAACAGCGACCACGACACCACACAACCCTGCCATCGCAATCTCTGCAAGACATGCCAGATCATCGACATGGGTACCACCGTTACACGCGAGAACAACACCCACCAGGTCCGCGATACATACTCGTGTGACTCGGCTAACGTTGTCTACCTCATACGCTGCAGGAAAGGATGTCCCGAAGCGTGGTACATTGGCGAGACCATGCAGATGCTGCGACAATGGATGAACGGACATCGCGCGACAATCGCCAGGCAGGAATGTTCCCTTCCAGTCGGGGAACACTTCAGCAGTCAAGGGCATTCAGCCTCTGATCTGCGGGTAAGCATTCTCCAAGGCGGCTTTCAGGACGCGCGACAACGCAAAATCGCCGAGCAGAAACTGATCGCCACGTTCCGCACACATGAGTGCGGCCTCAACCGGGACCTGGGGTTCATGTCGCATTACATCCACCCCCCACCATCTGGCCTGGGCTTGCAAAATCCTCCCAACTGTCCTGGCTTGAAACAATTCACACCTCTTTAACCTGGGGTTACCCCTATCTTTGGATCTGTAAAGACTGAATTACCTCCAAATGCTCGCATTCCAAGCATTGTCTGGCATCTTTGACTTTGTCTATATATATGTTTCTGGAACGTACCTCTCCATTCACCTGAGGAAGGAGCAGTGCTCCAAAAGCTCGTGATTTTAAACAAACCTGTTGGACTTTAACCTGGTGTTGTAAGACTTCTTACAGTCCAACGCCGGCATCTCCACATCATAGCTAGAGTATTGTGCACAATTTTGATCACTGTGTTACCAGAAGGGTGTGATCGCATTGGAGTGGGTGCAGAGGAGATTTAAAAGGATGAGGAAAGATTGGATAGGCTGGAATGGTTTTCATTGGGAGCAGAGGAAGGTGAGGGGAAATTTAATTGAGGTCCATAAAATTATGAGGGGCTTAGGAAGGACCTATTTTAATGGATAAAAAAGAATGCAGCACAGAACAGGCCCTTCACCCCTCCAAGCCCGTACCGCTCATGATACCACCCTTGGCAAATACCCTCAGCACTTCCTGGTTAGCAGAGAGGTCAATAACTAGGGGCATACAATTACAGTAATCAGTAGAAGGCCAAGAGGGGAGTTGAGGAGAAATATTTTCACCCAGAGTGTGGTGGGACTCTGGAATTCATTGAAAACAACATTGACCACGCGCTTGGATATGTTATTGAAGTGCTATTGTCTCCAGGGTTACTGACCAAGAGACAGAAAGTGGCATTCGGCTGGATCGCTCTTTTTCAGCCGGTATAGACAAGATGGGCTGAATGGTCTCCTCTTGCGTCATAGCATTTTCCTCGATTTCTAAGTAGTTTCCAAACTTTTTTGTTAGAATGCTGCTACAATTATTCTTCACTGCTCCCCCCTCACACCCTACCTCCAAGAGTGGTCTTCCTGTAAATCCAGCATTCCCTGATAATACTTTCACTGAATTTATGGAGTCTGAACACCCTCGGTTGGTGTAGAGTGATTTCAGAAGCTTTCCAAAAACTAAGGCCAAGAATATGATGTGCGCAACAGCAATTATTCTTTCCCCGCTGTGTGTAGCAGGACCTGACCTCTTTTCGCAATCAGCAGTCTGGTCTCCGGGAGTGTGTTAATATTCACTGAAGGTCCCTTGCACCAAACATTCCTTGGTTTTAATAAGGAATTGCATGGTTAAAATAGTCTGGAATCCACAAATCATTCTTGCTCTTTTGCCAGAATTAGCTACAACTCTATTTTAACGTGGAACTGATCTCCGCAAATGACAATAAATGTCATCTGGAAATAAAGCTTGATTGGAATGAAAAGTTAGGTGGGATATATTTGCACTGATACATGCAAAGGAAAGCAGAGGGGTGTCAAATGACTGAAATCAACCTGTGCTAGGTCAGGATATGTATATTACAGGAAATATACATGCAGCCTGTTGCTGGCTCTGAGCTTTCACTTGCACCCAAGAGATACATGGAAATACTCGTTCATGTTTATTTCTCCCTCTCGCCATTCAGTTACATGAATAATAACTGGAAAAGCAGGGAGGCGAGGATATGCCCAATGAAAATCACTGCGGCCGGAAGATGCTTTCTGGTTTTAATCAGCCACTCGTGTGTGTGATCAGAGATCTTTCACACGGGGATTTGAGACATTCACTGACTATCACCATTTCTGGCTACGCATATTCTTAAACAATATAAACCAGTGTCTTTCAAATTTTTTTTCCGGGGACCCATTTTTACCAACCAGCCAACTTTCAGGACCCAACCCGGCCGACCTTCGCGACCCACGCCGGCCGACCTTCGCGACCCACGCCGGCCGACCTTCGCGACCCACCATTTTCTCTTCCCTTGTTTGTTGCTGACAAAAATGGAGGAAATGGTTTTGGGTCCCTTTGGCCCCCCGAACTTGTAAAAAAAAGGTTGCGACTGTATAAAAAAAAGTGCAGCCGCACTGCGCATGCGCGCATGAGCACCGATGATCGGGCAGGCATGTGCAGGGCGGCCGAAATTTCTTTAACTGTTCCTGGCCATTTTGAAGGCCGCTCGCAGCCGGCATCATTAAAAGCCGGATGCTGCGACTGTTGCGCGCAGATTTGCGACCCTCCAGACACACCCCCTCGACCCACCCGCGGGTCGCTCCCCGGGTTTGACAATGCCTGATATAAACACATCTATTGGTCGAGCCGGGAAGCCCATAATCATGTAAAAATGAATTTGTTAAAAACAGAAGGAAGAATGGGACCATCATAAGTCGTTACGATCAGGAATACGTTGCTTGTCTGGAAAGACAGTTTCAACAGTAATTTCTGAATTGGAATTGGATTCATCCTCGAAGGAGAAATTTTGCAGGTCGATGAGTAAAGAGCAGGGTAGTGGGACGGAATGGATTACTCCTTCAAAGTAAGGCAGTATGGTCCAAATAGTCTCCTTCCTGGCAGATTGATTCGCTGTTTTCTCCTAACAAACACAACGGCACAAAATTGCAAAGATATTGGTCAAGGTTTAACATATTAACATATTTAAGGCTAATTTCAATATGTCTGCACCAGATTCAGCCGGCACCTGGGACCTAACAACCCCGTCTGGGAGACCTCAATAGTTTCTACAAACGTGGAAGAGGCATAACAGAATTCCCCCAGGCCATTAGAGAGCCCCGGTGGTCGGACACTGGGAAGGGTAGTACCCTGGTATCTGGGCACCTTGACACTGCTACCTTGGCACTCTCGATGGCAGGCTGGCAGGGACACTGTCAGGGGTGCTAGGGTGCCCACGCCAGTCCTCAGGCATGGGGGTGCCTTGCCATTCAGAGGTGGGGTGAGGGGTGGCTCGAGGTACGTTGGATGGAGGGAGGATCCGGAGGCCACGTCGGGGTGGGTGAGAGGGGGTTCGAAAAATCGGGACGCATTTAGAAATGGCGCCCCGATCCACGGCTCGTCTCCCTGCACTGGTGAGCTGAGCTCGTCGGTGCAGGAAATGATGTCAGTGGGACCTCGGCGAGGTGCCCCAGCCAGGCCAAAAAAACCAGCAAAGTGTCATTAAATAGTGGTGTCGATCTCGGTGCTACAGGCGACATGAAACACCTCATTAAACATGCCCGAAACGGGACTTTGTTTAGGTCCCATTAGATCACGGCCAAAATCTCTGACTTTGGGCACGGGTGGCATGGTAGCACAGTGGTTAGCACAGTTGCCTCACAGTGCCAGGGTCCCGGGTTCAATTCCCGGCTTGGGTCACTGTCTATGCAGAGTCTGCACGTTCTCCCTGTGTCTGTGTGGGTTTCCTCCGGGTGCTCCGGTTTCCTCCCACAAGTCCTGAAAGACGTGCTGTTAGGTGAATTGGACATCCTGAATTCTCCCTCCGTGTACCCGAACAGGCGCTGGAATGTGGCGACTAGGGGATTTTCACAGTAACTTCACTGCAGTGTTAATGTAAGCCTACTTGTGACAATAACAAAGATTATTATTATTGACTTCAAATTGAAAGCACGAGCAGAAATGAAAATTCAGCCCATGTGCATCTTAATCCAAGGACTTCATGACTATAGTCTGTACAAATGTAGAAAACAAATGAAGAAAACAGCAGGTTAATTCAGAACTGAGGGTGTATATATTGTACCAACAAAGTAAGAGCCTTTAGATAAAGGTCCTTAATGAGGTTTAGGATCGACTGTATTCTCCGTTCACAGGTGAATGTTATTACTGTGGTTTTATATTTACATCGGCAAGTGTCAGTAAATGTAACCCCATCAGCAGTTACAGTTCACCCAGTGCTGTACCGGGGTGAACAGAAGCACTTTACAGTCATTTATTCTCACAAAGTGCTGGCTTCTTTCAAATATAACATGTTATATTTGGCCTTCAAAGCACATATTTAAATTGGAAAGTGGAGGCAAGCGGTGTGTGAGACAAATGCAATGTTAATAGGCTGCGGAACGATATATACAAAGAAAACAACATTTAAGAATTTAAGAACATGAAAAATAGGAGCAGGAGGAGACCATATGGTCCCTCGAACCTGCCCTGCTGTTCAATACGATCACAGCTGATCAGGGAGTGCAATGTCATTTCCAGGCTATTTCCATCATGCAATTCTTTAATAATACTGAGCAGCATTTGTTGCAATTGTATTTAAACTCTCTCTTGCAAGGGACCTTCTGTGAATATTAGCACATCCGAGACCCTTTTGCTGATCTTGGAGTGAGCCTTGCATCATTGGTAGTATTCGCCGCCTCAAAATCATACACAGAAACAGACATAGAAAATAGAAGCAGGAGGAGGCCATTCGGCCCTTCGAGCCTGCTCCACCATTCAATATGATCATGGCTGATCATCAAATTCAATACCCTGATCCCACCTTCCCCACTTTTCACAGTAACTTCATTGCAGTGTTAATGTAAGCCGACTTGTGACAATAAAGGTTATTATTATTATTGTCCCTTGATCCCTTTAGCCCCCAGAGCTGTATCTAATTCCTTCTTGAAATTACACAATGTTTTGGCCTCAACTACTTTCTGTGGGAGCGAATTCTACAGATTCACCTCTCTCTGGGTGAAGAAATTTCTCCTCACCTCAGCCCTAAAACGTTTACCCCTTATCCTCAAACCAGCACAGATCCCTGCGGTACCCCACTAGTCATTGCCTGCCAATCAGAGACTCATTTATTCCAACGTTTTGCTTCCAGTTTGCTAACCAGCTTTCTATCTATCTCCAGACACTACCCGTAATCCCATGTCCTTTAACATTACATAGTAATCTGGGGCGGGATTCTCAATCCTTGTACTTATATACAGCAACTTGCCACGTTCCCAGAATATTCTATATGTTGGCTGGGTGAGCATTTTTATCCAGGAAACCCCATAGAACCAGTGAAAGGTCACGGTGCTGAAAGAAGCCAATCAGCCCATCTAGTCTGCACCGGCTAGCAAGGAGAAGAAATAAACCAGCTGTTCATTTCAATCCCACTTTCAGCAGCTGATTCGTAGCCTTGCAGGTTCCCACACTTTAGATGCAGATCCAGGTACCTTTCAACTTTCAACCTTCCAACCTCAGACACCAACTTAGGCTGTGAATTCCAGATTCCCACCACCCTCTCGGTAAGAAAGCTTTTCTTCATTTCCCCTCTTCTACCAATCACCTTACACCTTTGCCTCCTGGTAACTGACCCCCTCGGCCAGGGGAAACAAATCTTTCCTGTCTTCCCTATCTCAGCCTCTCATAATTTTTGAAACCTCAACTAGGTAACCCCTTAGCCTCCTCTGCTCTAAGGAAAATAACAATAATCTTTATTAGTGTCAAAAGTAGGCTTACATTAACACTGCAATGAAGTTGCTGTGAAAAGCCCCTAGTCGCCACACTCCGGCGCCTGTTCGGGTACACAGCGGGAGAATTCAGAATGTCCAATTCACCTAACAGCACGTCTTTCGGCACTTGTGGGAGGAAACAGGTGCACCCGGAGGAAACCCACGCAGATACGGGGAGAACGTGCAGACTCCGCACAGCCAGTGACCCAAGCTGCGAATCGAACCCGGGACCCTGGAGCTGTGAAGAAACAGTGCTACCCACTGCCTATAAACGTCCCTACCCCGATCCAATCTCTCCTCATAGATTCAATTTTCAAGCCCTGGCAATTCTGGTAAATCTCCTCAGCACTCTCTCCACAGCAATTACGTTCTTCCTGTGCTCTTTTACAACCACCTGATCTTTGATTTCACATCTCATGCAAGACGCAGCACTCCTCCAACCTCGTTTCTGTGCTCAGATCTCTGGATTTACATTACAACCTTCTGGCTCAATGGCGGGTGATGCCCACTGAAGCAGGCTGTAACGCCAAAGAAAGCTAAAGGAGAAATAAACCGCTTGGCTATTATTAAACAATAAAGGATAAACATATTAACTTCCACAAACCAAAGAAAAAGAGCAATAGCTTTCATTTATATTGTGCCTATTATTAGAGAAAGTCTTGCCTTTCCTCACAGAAGCATCTTCAAACAAGAGCTGACACTGAGTAAAGAAGAAGACATTAGGAAGGTAGACTCTCTAAATCAGGATCAGGATTATGCGTTTGATGACCACTACAGCCAATCATAGTGAGTGGGTATAAGGGTTCTAGTCTCGGAATATTGGATTGAAATTCAGTAGGATACCTACATCCATTGAGAGTGGAATTAAGAACACCCACACTGCATCTGGACAGTCCCTAATTGGTTAGACTAATGACCCAGCCATATCCAAAGATGTTTTCATTCTGAAAACAAATCTCACCTACTGGATGCGAAGTCCGTGTCTCATGAGCCATCTGACACGTGATCTGAAGCCCAAAAGTCAAACCCTCGGCCTTCCCCATGTGCAGCACCACCTCCCTGGTGGGAGCTTGAAGCCTCTTTAGAAATCGCCCCGCACTTACATCAATTTAAATGGAGCTAGTCGAACACAATCCACAAAGACATGCAAATTCTTGATGATCCCTTTAAATAAGATTGGTGCTGGGCAATGGGGAATGGGAGGCATGTTGGGGGGGGGGGGGGGGGGGGGGGGGGGTCTTCCTGCTGGTGAACACATGTTCAGCTCTGTGTGTTTAAGAGAGGGCATCCAATAAAGTGGTGAGTTCACAAATAACAGTGTTGGTGTCGAGGTTTGTGTCAAGCGCAGCGCGGTGGCACGGTGGTTAGCACTGCTGCCTCCCAGCTCCAGGGTCCCAGGTTCAATTCCGGCCTCGGGTGACTGTCTGTGTTGAGTTTGCACTTTCTCCCCGTGTGTGCGTGGGTTTCCTCCGGGTGCTCCGGTTTCCTCCCACAGTCCAAAGATGTGCAGGTTGGATGGATTGGCCATGCTAAATTGCCCCATAGTGTCCAAAAGGTTAGGTCGGATTACTGGGTTCAGCGGATAGGGTGTAAGCCTGGGTTTAAGTAGGGTGCTCTTTCCAAGGGCCGGTGCAGACTCAATGGGCTGAATGGCCTCCTTCTGCATTGTAAATTCTATGATTCTACGAAAATGTCAACTGCCGTCGTGATGTAGCACCTACAGTACTGACCTCTCCAAAACTGTGTCTGGTGGGACCACGATCAAAGTTTGTGTGAGCAGCATGGATATTATTCTGGGACCAAAATCTCACAGCGGTGCTGAAACTATAGGCATTACTGCAGCAAAATGCATAATACTGAGTATAAAGGCAGAATGCGTATAAATAGTGTGTGTACACAGTATATAAACAGAGTGTATAAATAACATGTCTGGTAAATGACTTCACTGGAGTTGGCAATAATCCAGAATATGCAGGAAGGTTTAAGCTTTGAAAGTGCTGGTGAGTGGAAGAAGGATTTATTTCATCTCTCACAGAAATAGCCAAAAACATTGACAAGGATCAGTGTCTGACTCAGAGTTACTTATTCTCAATGCTTCCCATCCCTCATAAAATTAATTAGCCCAGAAAAGGGACTTTCAGCTCCCAAGTAGTCGCACTGCCCTGTTTTTTCCTGGAGCTCAGTAACAGTTATTTTATCCAATTCCTTTTTGAAAATTATTACTGAATCTGTATCTCCATCTGTAAAGATGCACTTTCACAGACTTTATTAATGAACACAAAAGATATGTAGTAATAAGATTTGTACAGCTGCTGCATGGTGATGCGTGATCAATGGACATGGAAACGAAGGAGTAGTCCAAATCGAAGGCTTTAATCAGCAAGAAGTGTGCCCAGCAGCAGGAGTACAGAAATAACCTGGCTGCTGGGAAACACGGGTTCTTATACTCCGCCTCGTAGGCGGAGCTACCTTCCTCTCGACCAATGAGAAGACAACACTTTGGGCCAATGGGCAGCGAGTCTTCTACACCAATAGCAGCTCACACTCCCAGGTACCATAATACCCTTAGACATACTACCACACATGGCTGTACCTTACTCCCAAAATGTCTCCTTGCAGAAGAGGACTCCACTCCTTGGGGTGATTCCCTGAGCCCCCACTGGCCACTCAGGCCATGTGACCCTTACTCTGCTGCGTTGCATTTAAAGGGACAATCATCACATCCCCTCCCTTTTAACTCCTATATACAATTTTCAATAACTAATTCACTCCAACCCAAAATCTAACAAAGCATTATGTATATGAGTTGGACAACTATAAATTGAGTCTTTGAGGGGGTTTTGTGTTCCTTGTAGAGTGGCATAATTCAGTTGTCTGAGATGCTTCCACAGGATCTACATTAACAGGAACTGCAATAATCGCCTCTTCTGACACAGGCGATTCAGCACGATTTGCTTCCATCAGTTATGTTGATAACAGGTCGATCAGGTACTTCGGTGCTGATGGGTTCAAAAACATTTCTTGATGACAACACTGACGGCTGGTCCGTCTCCCTACTGCTCACGTAGCCCATGTGTTTATGAACAATCTGTATCTCCCCATCCACTTGGTATGAAAGGGGTCGGTCTTAGAGACAACAATTCTAGGACCCAACTTGGTCCACTGCCAAGATTTCTCACATTTACAGCTTCATTTCCCATAAATGATCGTGCTGTATGTGGATCCTGGCTTGTTTTCTCATCTCTTTGGCTGGCTGCGACCCTCGCTGGCACATTGGGAACACGAGGCTCAGTCTCCCTCTGAGTTGGTGTCTCATTAGCGGTTCTACTGGTGGATCTCCGGTTGTTCCATGTGGAGCGTTCCGATACTGAGGAGGAATTTTCAGATTTGGTCTCCGAGGTTCCTCCTGACAGTTTCATTAGGCCTGAAAGTTTGGGCGACTCTCTTGGCTCGTCCATTTGGTGCTGGGTGGTAAGGCGCAGTTCCAATGTGTTCAATACCGTTGAGAGCGGTGAAGAAACTCAGCACTTGTGAATATGGTTCCGTTGTCTAATATCCTAACGTCAGGGACTGGATTCTCCATTCTTGAGACTAAGTGTTCCTGCCAGTGGCGGCTCGCTACTGGTCTCCGCTGGCTCTAGGAGCAGTGCCCAGGTGCCAGTCCCTCGTCTTCACCACGCTAATTTATGCACAGAGGAGAGCTTGCCCGATTTTGTTGGAATCCCAATATCGGGCCTCCATTTTGAATTTTGAGCAGGGCCAGTGGTGGGACCACTCCCCGCCCCCCCCCCCCCCCCCCCAACCGCACCCCCACACACACACAATGCAAATCCTCTCCACCTCTCCCACTGGAAATTGGGGACACCTTCCCTCCCCCCTCCCCAACTCCCTTGGATGTTCTTGCCTCCATCCGATGCACATCAGCATCTGTGCGGTGCTCACCAGATTGTGCCCCAGAGGCCTGTCCAATAGTGTTGCCCGCTGAGGTGTGTGTCTCTGTGCTGGTGAAGGGTGGGTTTGACAGCAGTGATGCGTCGATGATGGTATCCTTGGGAGATCACCTCTCCAAGGAGGTGTTCTGAGGTGTTCCCTTGGGTGGCAGTGGGGTGGGAAGCCCGGATGGCCCTGTCCCTCCCTGGGTGAGAAGTCATATAATCCCTGTGGGGCAGTAGGAGGCTATTCGGCCCATCGAGTCTGCACTGACCCTCTGAAAGAGCACCCCAGCTAGGCCCAATCCCCTACCCTATCCCAGTAACCCCACCTAAGGGCAATTTATCATGACCAATCCACCTAACCTGCACATCTTTGGACTTTGGGAGGAAACCGGAGCACCCGGAGGAAACCCACGCACACACGGGGCGAACGTGCAGGTTCTACACAGGAAGTACCCAAGGTTGGAATTGAACCTGGGTCCTTAGCGCTGTGAGGCATCAGTGCTAACCACCATCCCATCTTGCCAGAATGTGGTCAGTGAAAGGGAAGGATCATTTTATTTGACATGAATAACTCACTTGGGGCAGGTCATCTGGGTGAAGGGCAGGGGATCCTCACCTCTGCGGCCCAGGACAACCTCGCTGCCAGTCACTGCTCTCTCCTTCGGTCAACACTGCGATATCCAGGGCCTGTTCATCATAGGGGGTGAGAACACAAATGTCCACAACTTCGCCGCACATTGTGGGCAGCACGGTAGCATTGTGGATAGCACTGTCACGGTAGCACAGTAGTTAGCACTGTTGCTTCACAGCTCAGGGTCCCAGGTTCGATTCCCGGCTTGGGTCACTGTCTGTGCGGAGTCTGCACGTTCTCCCCGTGTCTGCGTGGGTTTCCTCCGTGTGCTCCGGTTTCCTCCCACAGTCCAAAGATGTGCGGGTTTGGTGGATTGGCCGTGCTAAATTGCCTTTAGTGTCCAAAGAGATTAGGTAGGGTGTCTGTGTTACGGGGATAGGATGGAGGTGTGGGCTTGGTTAGGATGCTCTTTTCAAGGGCCGGTGCAAACTCGATGGGCCGATTGGCCTCCTTCTGCCTTGTAAATTCTGTCCGTCAACTTGGGCCCTTTCCCACCTATTATGGGCTAACTTCTCTTGCGGCGACAGAGAGCGGGTATTGTGAGTTGCGTGCTTGATTCATCGGGGTTGTGCTGGAGGGTGCCAGTGAAGTGCGGTGATTGGATGTTGGGGGGGGGGGGGGGGGGGTGAGGTGCCAGCCACTTATCTGTTGCGGGGTTGGGCTGAGGCCAGGAGGTTGGTTGGCAGAACTGATGCCAGGGGACCGGTGTTAACTTATCCTTGCGGCCCGGGGGCAGTTGTTGGTCTTCTTCACGTAATGGACAGCACTCCTCCTGGTTACACTGTCCGAACTGACGGCCGATGGCACTGCCTCCAGGCGGCATTGGCGGCCCTATTGCTGGTCCTTCCCACTCTCTCGGGGGAACAGCGTGTCCTGTCCCGCCTCCACAGCATCCAGCAGCCCGGCCAGGTCAGCAGTCCCGAAGCGGGAGCCGGGCTGCATGGTGCCATGCTCCGTGCTGACTGGGAGTGAGGTCGGTGGGAGCATCTGAAAGCAGCTCCCCCTTGTTAGCGGGGAGCTGCCTTGCACAGTCCCAGCGAATCAGCTGGTGGGATATCCACGGGAAGCTCCTTCAGGATCATGTTCTGCACTAAGTACCGTTAAATACGGGCCACGATCTTACCTGGTCAGCTGTTGGGAAACAGCCAGGAAGTCGATATCACACTTAGAACCTATTCCCATTAAATCGCGCCTTATGTTTCAAAAATTGCCCCATTGTTGTAAAGAGTTTTGAGATGTCTGATGGTTGTGAAAAGCGCAATTTAAATGCAGGCTCTTTCTCCAGTACCTCCATCTGATCTTCCACATCCCTGGTATATTCTAGTAAATATCCGTACAATGTCTAAGTTCTGATCTCCCTTCCCTCTGTTCCGGTGATGTCAAAATAGTTCTTACATTTGTCTCTAGGCCATAACATGCAATATGAAATTTTAATCTCAAAACAGAAGTAGTGAACATAAAAAAAGACGATGACGAATTTGTACAAAATGTAAATTTAGTCTGAATTTCAATGTTGTGCGCTGTGCTGGACATGCCAATCTAGTAGTAATGTTGAGCTAGGTAAAAAGCAGCAAGGTGACACAGTGGTTAGCACTGCTGCCTCACAGCACCAAGGACCCGGGTTCAATTCCAGCCTTGGAATTTGCACTTTCTCCCCGTGTGTGCGTGGGTTTCCTCCGGGTGCTCCGGTTTCCTCCCACAGTCCAAAGATGTGCAGGTTAGGTGGATTGGCCATGATAAATTGCCCTGAGTGTCCAGGGATGTGCAGGTTAGATGGGGTTACAGGGATAGAGAAGGGGAGTGGGCTGAGGTAGGATACTCTTTCAGAGGGTTGTGCAGAATGGATGGGCCGAGTAGCCTCCTTTTGCACTGGAGGGATCTATGGTTCTATGAAAAGGGCATTGTGAAGATTTATTGGAACAATGAGATATAAAATAGCTGTGAAATAGTGATAGTTGTGCTAGATACAGTAACATTGTGGATATGTTGATAGACTAGTCATCCAGAAGGCCTGGACTAATGATACCTGGGGATTTTAAATTCAGTAAATTAATAAATATTGATTTTTTTAAAAATGTACATCTCAGTCATGGTGACCATGAAGGTATCAGATTGTAAAAACACACTTGGTTCACTGAAGTTCTTTGGGGAAGTATATCTGCTATCCTTACGCAGTCTGGGCCTTTAAGCTGCATTTTACACTCCAGGTGGAGGTGTAAATTCCAGAGGGTGGTCTTCCTGCAGTTTATCCGCCAGTCCCCTATCTGTCTGAAAATGTGCAGCAAGCGGGGGAGACAATGATAGTCATCACCTCTCCACCACCCACCCTTGTGCCTAATGCGGCCCTTATAAGCAGCCAATGATGGAATTTTTCCATTACAAATTTCTGAGTCCATATTTGTAATGGAAACAACTTGGGCTGGATTCTCCGCACCGACCCTGAAATCGCGGCTGGCACCATGGCGGAGAATCCATTTCGGCGCATAAAAACTGGACCGGCGGCAGTTCCCTGATTCTCCGGGCCCTGAAAAGCAATGTACTCGGGGATTACGCTGCGCCGTGTATCGCCTACCTGCGGCCATTGCTGGAGGCCCGCTCCGCAATTCTCTGCCCCGACCGGCTGAATTCCCGGCAGCGTGGATCTAATATGGTCCTGCCGGTCGGAAGACTAGCTTGGCGGCTGCGGACTCAGTCCGCGGCCTCCATGGTCGGGAGCGGGCCGATTGGAGGGCAGGGCTGGCCTCACACGGCATCGGACTGATTTTGGGCGGGCGGTCAGGGTCGGGCGCACGGCCGTTCGGGGCCACTGCTTGGAGGGTCCAGCTCCGTATGGGTGCCCACCATATGAGTGTTGGTGAGGTGTTGCCCCAGTTTTACACCTTCCACCTATCCTGTGGTTCACTTCAAATTCTACTTCTCTGTTTCCTAAACCATCTTAAGTTTTATTGTTTCATTGTAAATAATATTAACGTAACTTATTCCATAAAACTACAAACAGGATGTACGGGTGGAATTTTCCAAGGGTTCCTGCTGGTGAGATCCCATAAGACCAAAAGACATTGGAGCAGAATTGGGCCATTCAGCCCATCGAGTTGACTCCATATCGTGGCTGATATGGTTCTCATCCCCATTCTTCTGCCTCCTCCCCATAACCCCTGATCTCCTGAAGCCCTGCCGTTAATCTCCCTGTGGCGGGGGTTGGATACGATGGGGAACCCCATTCGGAACCAAAAGATACCACCGCCACCACAAAACGCACCACATGGGGTGGGTGGCCTGGAAACTCCCTCCACATGGGGTGGGTGGCCTGGAAACTCCCTCCACATGGGGTGGGTGGCCTGGAAACTCCCTCCACATGGGGTGGGTGGCCTGGAAACTCCCACCCATCGCTTTCCAGTGAAGACTGAATGATGTCTGTGTGATCTACCTTACCTGAACCTGAACACGACAATCTCCACTCCCTTCGGTGCAGTACACAAGACCAATAAACATTTTTTGGTAATTTTCTATTTTGTTTTTATAGATAGAGGGATAAACACACAGGAAACGTGGACAGATAATGCTCTCTACTAGCAGACCGATAGGTAACTCATAGAACCCTTCAGGCTGCAGATTCAAACAGCTCTCCGCAATTCAAGCAGACATTCAGGGCTGGGGCGCTGCATTGTTGGACGTGGCAGGTTGATAATGGGAGGTTAAAGTCAGGCTCAGTCTACCTATCTGGGGGCTCATTACGGATCCTGCATAATGACCAACATTCATTACCAACCCTAGACAAGCATGTACTTATTATACATTTGTTGTTTCTCGCTGTTTCCCTACGTTAAATCACTACATTTCAAAACTAAATCATTTGTGGCAATGGGCTTCGAAACATTTAAAAAATATGTAGACATAGGTACCATATGTGCACATATGTGCTTAAAAATTGACGGTCACACTTGCATTTTCATTGTACTTTTCTTGATCCCAGGACATTCCAAAGCAGTTTACAGACAAGAAGGTACTTTTGAAGTGTAGTCATTGTTGTAATGTTGGAAGCAGAAGGAGGCGATGATGTAGCTGTATTGTCACCGGGCTAGTAATCCAGAGACTCAGAGCAAAGCTCTGGGGTCCTCGGTTCAAATCCCTCCGCCGCAGATGGTGCAATTTGAATTCAATAAAAATCTGGAAATAAAAGTCTAGCGATGACCATGAAACCATTGTCGATTGTCGTAAAAAACCATCTGGTTCACTAATGTCCTTTAGGGAAGGAAATCTGCCGTCCTTACCCGGTCTGGCCAAATGTGACTCCAGACCTACAGCAATGTGGGTGGCTCTGAACGGCCCCTCAAGGGCAATTAGCGATGGGCACGGCCCACATCCCACGCATAAAAATAATAATATTTGAACAAAGTGTCAAGCAATCAGATCAATGTTCAGATTATATGGGTCAGTCCTTGTGGGATAAATATATATGTCAGGATACTGTGGGGAACTGTAGTGTTCTACTCTGCTGTAAGACCCTTTACATCCTCCGAAGGGGCAGTCTCCCCCTTGGTATAACATCTCCTCTGAAAGGCAGCACCTCCGACAGTGCTGCACTCCCTCAGCACCTCACTAATGGTGTTAGGCTTGGAGAATGTGCTCTGGAGTGAGATTTTCAATCCACAACATTCTAACACATGAAATACTCTATGGTACCTCACAGTTTCTCTATCAGGTACTGTCCCTTTAGAATTGCCTCGGAATAAGTTGACATTTTAGAGAAGAAATATATTCCACTGAACACCTGACTGATAGGATCCATTAATATAAAATAACGCTGCAAAGGTTTCTGCCTACCCTTGCTTTTCGCTGAAGGAACAAGAGTTTTATGAAATTCAATTTAACAAACGGCCTAGCTGGATATGTGTGACCTTGTTCCCAAATACAAAACAATTCCCAAAGAGAATGATTGAAATTGAATCTCTAGTGTTCAGATTATATGAGTGATACACAGCAAGAGTCATTCCCTTCCTTGGAACGCCAAACTAATAACCACTTGTGTTCTTCACAAGGCAATATTGCCCAGGGATTGAGCGTGCAAATCTTGAAGACACGAAGGACGGCTTGTGTAAGTAACTAGAACATTCCTCCAGGGAACAATCAGCATTTGTAGCTTTTGGCTAAACACACCGGAGAACACGGCTTCTTCAGTAAATGACGGACATTTCTGGTACAATCGACAAACACCAAATGTTATCACTCCCACAGGGGTTGTTAGCATTGATTTACAAACACTGTAATGAGCTGCTGTGTGTATGACTTCATGACTACTCCACTGATGAAATGAAATGAAAATCGCTTATTGTCACGAGTAGGCTTCAAATGAAGTTACTGTGAAAAGCCCCTAGTTGCCACATTCCGGCGCCTGTTCGGGGAGGCTGTAGGAATCGAACCGTGCTGCTGGCCTGCCTTGGTCTGCTTTCAAAGCCAGCGATTTAGCCCAGTGAGCTAAACAGCCTGAACAGTACTGGATAGCATTTTATTTAAGTCACCATAGTCCCAGATGGCCATAGGCTGCTTTCCCCTTTGAGGGGGGGAGCTGACCGGTGGTGATTTAACCTGAGGATCACCACACCTCAGGTGAAGGGGCAAGGTTGAGAAAGCGGGGCCTCCATGAATAACCTCAGCCGGTACGGGAATTGAACCCACGCTGTTGGCCTCGCTCCGTGTCACGAACCAGCTGTCCAGCCAACTGAGCTAAAACAACAGTAACGTCACCATATTCAGGTGAACGGTTCAAACGCAGTTTAAAATGCAATGTTCCAGCTTCTCAGTAAGGTTAGACCTGGTAGCCGTAAGTGCTGGAAGGTTGCCACTTCAATAGCAAGCCAGCTGTAAAGTTACAGAACAAAGATCAATGAACAAAGAAAATTACAGCACAGGAACAGGCCCTTCGGCCCTCCCAGCCTGCGCCGATCCAGATCCTTTATCTAAACCTGTCGCCTATTTTCCAAGGATCTACTTCTCTCTGTTCCCCGCCCGTTCATATATCTGTCCAGGTGCATCTTAAATGATGCTACCGTGCCCGCCTCTACCACCTCCGCTGGCAAAGCGTTCCAGGCACCCACCACCCTCGGCATAAAAAACTTTCCACGGACATCTCCCTTAAACTTTCCCCCTCTCACCTTGAAATCGTGACCCCTTGTAATTGACAGGCCCACTCTTGGTCATTAACTTTGCTTTGCAATGTGTTAGATGATTCTTTTGTGGCGCTATCTGTCTTGCATCAATAGAGTTGTATAGATGAAAAGTACACCCAATGTAACTCATGCAAAGTAAAGCCTCATTATATCTTCTGATAAACGACCATGAAACATTGGCCCAGATTTCCATTCCAAAGTGGGATAGTGGGAGTTGGGCAGTCTCCTGGCTTGCCACTCCCTCCTCCGGAGAAACTCAGATCCAGGTCCCGCCCATTGTTTGTAAAGGACCAGGGAGTCTCCAGGACTCAGTAAATCTGGGCCATTAACTATCTTTGTATCATTCTACCGATGCTGCCCATTTTGCTGAGCGTTTCCAGCGTTCTGTTTGTATCTCACTACCCTGCCTTTAAAATAAGCAACAATTTAGTTATCAATACTATATTTTGCGCAGAACAGTAGCACAAGTGGATAGCACTGTGGCTTCACAGTGCCAGGGTCCCAGGTTTGATTCCCCGCTGCGTCACTGTCTGTGTGGAGTCTGCACATTCTCCCCGTGTCTGTGTGGGTTTCCTCCGCGTGCTCCAGTTTTGTCCCACAGTCCAATGACGTGCAGGTTAGGTGGATTGGCCATGATAAATTACCCTTAGTGACCAAACAGGTTAGGAGGGGTTATTGGGTTAAGGGGATAGGGTGGAAGTGAGGGCTTAAGTGCGTCGGTGCAGACTCGATGGGCTGAATGGCCTCCTTCTGTGCTCTATGTTCTATGTTGTAATACCCTTTAACATATTCTCGTCTCATTTTTGTCCATTTTTTCTCAATACTTCCGGTTTAAGCTGTGAATGCTGACAACAATCGGTTTCAAATGATAAACGTGATAATGGCCTAGAAATAACATTTGGTGATATGGCAAGATGAACCGCACTGCCTTTCATTTGTTGATTAACGTCTCTGCTAAACTAGTCCATTAAATAACTGCCTACAGTTCACTGAATACAAGCCAGTTGACACAGCAAAGATTTGCCAGTGACCCTCTCCACCTGACCCTCCGATGTTAACCCCGCCCTCCACCTATTCCACAATACCTTTCATCTTCTTCACCAGGCAAATATCGAGATCTCTATTCTTTATCTTCTGGTCGAGAACTTCATCTTTCAATTACACTCTGTACAAGGAATTTTAATAACCTTTTCTTTCATTCTTTGTCGGATTATTAACCCTTTGTTACCATCTCGCTGACCAGTAGAAATAAACTATCACAAACACCTTTCATAGCTCTGAAATAATTAGGGATTTGGACATAATTCATAAAGGATCATAGACATCTCTCTTCATCAGATAGAGGCAATTAGTGATGTACAAGCTTGAGGAGAACCTGCATGGGTTAGGGGAGGAGGGAGACTTCCAGGAACTATTACAGCTGGTATGGGGATTGAACCGACGCTATTGGTATCATTCTGTCTCGCCAATTGAGCTAACCAAACCTCTTGAATATGGCGACGAGGGGCTTTTCACAGGAACTTCATTGAAGCCTACTTGTGACAATAAACGATTATTATTAATTAATTATTAAAACAAACATTCATGTTCTTGCACAGTACTGAGATAGTCTTAGGAATGGAGACTTAACATACGGATAAAGGGCACGATGCGACCAAAACATTTCTTCATTTTGGGTGAGTTTGGTGGGTGTTTCTGGTTGGTTCTTTCATTGAGATCCATGCTGGTATTCAGCCACACTAAGTCATTTTTTTGGGCCTTGAGGAGTTTCTCCCCTCTCAGCCCACAGAAATGTTTCAGCAGTGGCGAGTTGAACTCGCCGGTTAGACCAACTCCTCAGAGATCGTACTGCCATTTTGAAAAGATCCCTCAAACTCCAAGTGAGCTTGAGGGTCCTCACCCATGGACAACGTCAACGCCCACACACATGGGCATTGCTCCACATCCCCCCAAGTGAGGGCATCTCACAACGGGGTCACTGAGGGCCACCTTCCTTGTTCAGGCCTACCCATACCCCCTTTCGGACACCACGCCTTTCAGGGCCCCCACCCTTTACCTACAACCTTTATGAGGCCCTTCATATCTGCTCATCACCCCCTACCCTTCATACTTCCCCTCATCCCCCCTTTCATGGCCATGGCCCCCCCCCGGTCAGGCCTTGACCCTTGGCTGCGCTACCCTGGCAGTGCCCCTGCCAACCTGGCAGTGCCACCTGGGCACCCTTGCAGTGTGGCAGGTTGGCAGCGCCACGGTGCCTGGGTGTCAGAGTAAGAGCCAGGATGCCACCCTTCCCTGTCACTGAACACCCATGGGTCTCCAAAGGTCTGGAAGACCCTCCTCCCTCACCTGCCGTTACGCCTGGTCCACATTCATGTGGTAGAGGCCTCACTGCGGAGGCCGTTAGTTCCAGTGCAGGCACATTTAAATATGTTGATCTGGATCTCTCTCAGTGAGGGCGCGATCCAGATCTCGATGTCTCATGAGGTTCGGTCGAATCTAGCGAGACGTCGTGAGTGTTGTGAATTTCGTGAAAGGCCTCCCGCGTGATTCAACAGTCTGGTTGCGACACCAAGGTGGGCATGATGGGACCGAAGCATCATACTGATAGCCTGACTGAGGTACAAAGATGGTTCAAATCATACTCTCTACGCTTGCCAGAAATTCCACTGCCTTCTGTTCATGTTTCATTTCTTGTTTATTTTTATATGCTTTATGCTAAATACCTGCTTTGAATTTTCATGAATACATAAAGGAAGCTGCTTCGAGCTGAAAATGCTGTTTCAGCACCTTACTACATTTACACCACCCATCGGATACGTTCTGTGAGAGGCGATGATAAATTTGTGTGAAACCTCAGGGGCTGAATTTTCACTTTGGGGGTGGGAAGCAGGAGCCGGGATTGTTCCTGGTTCCCGAACCTACCCACTTGGGAAACAGTCACCTTTTGTGTATTTGACCAAGCCATCGCCTTTATTGGCCTGGGCACAGCCTCACTGTGAAGTGAAGGTCTCGATGCTGAACGACCCAGGTTCCAAGCTAAACTGTATCTCCCATGGTGTCAGATGGATTGTTTAAGCTTGGGTTTTACTCAGTCACTTCACAGAACATGATGCATCTGTGTCAATTCACATATACTGCTGACGTCAACAACATAATTAATCACTTGGACTCATCAACAGTTTAGTCTGCAGAGAGGTGACAGATGAATATGTTAACTCATGTAAATTAATTTTTTAACTTCCTGTTAAGGCAGTAATTTTGCAAGTGTTAACTAATTAATGACTCACTCATGCTCGTTATCATTTTCACTCACGTTGTTTTTACGATTTGAAGCCTGTCTACACGGGCAGAGGTGTTAACTGTTGGGGAGATGAGAAGGACAGAGAATATTCCAGGGGAAAAGAAACTGCAATTCTCTCAGGAGAGTAAAGCAAGTTGCAGTACCCTGTGATTTCTCAATGATGGATCAGAAGACATAGCCAACTTACCCAGAGACATAGCCAACTTACCCAGAGACACGGCCAACTTACCCAGAGACCCGGCCAACTTACCCAGAGACATAGCCAACTTACCCAGAGACATAGCCAACTTACCCAGAGACATAGCCAACTTACCCAGAGACATAGCCAACGTACCCAGAGAAATGGCCAACTTACCCAGAGACATGGCCAACTTACCCAGAGACATAGCCAACTTACCCAGAGACATAGCCAACTTACCCAGAGACACGGCCAACGTACCCAGAGACACGGCCAACTTACCCAGAGACACGGCCAACTTACCCAGAGACACGGCCAACTTACCCAGAGACACGGCCAACTTACCCAGAGACATAGCCAACGTACCCAGAGACACGGCCAACTTACCCAGAGACATAGCCAACTTACCCAGAGACATAGCCAACTTACCCAGAGACATAGCCAACGTACCCAGAGACACGGCCAACTTACCCAGAGACATGGCCAACTTACCCAGAGACACGGCCAACTTACCCAGAGACATAGCCAACTTACCCAGAGACATAGCCAACTTACCCAGAGACATAGCCAACGTACCCAGAGAAATGGCCAACTTACCCAGAGACATGGCCAACTTACCCAGAGACATGGCCAACTTACCCAGAGACATAGCCAACTTACCCAGAGACACGGCCAACTTACCCAGAGACATAGCCAACGTACCCAGAGACACGGCCAACTTACCCAGAGACATAGCCAACGTACCCAGAGACACGGCCAACGTACCCAGAGACACGGCCAACTTACCCAGAGACATAGCCAACGTACCCAGAGACACGGCCAACGTACCCAGAGACACGGCCAACTTACCCAGAGACATAGCCAACGTACCCAGAGACACGGCCAACGTACCCAGAGACACGGCCAACTTACCCAGAGACATGGCCAACTTACCCAGAGACACGGCCAACGTACCCAGAGACACGGCCAACTTACCCAGAGACATAGCCAACTTACCCAGAGACATGGCCAACTTACCCAGAGACATGGCCAACTTACCCAGAGACACGGCCAACTTACCCAGAGACATAGCCAATGTACCCAGAGACATGGCCAACTTACCCAGAGACATAGCCAATGTACCCAGAGACATGGCCAACTTACCCAGAGACATAGCCAACTTACCCAGAGACATGGCCAACTTACCCAGAGACATAGCCAATGTACCCAGAGACATGGCCAACTTACCCAGAGACATAGCCAACGTACCCAGAGACATGGCCAACGTACCCAGAGACATGGCCAACTTACCCAGAGACATGGCCAACTTACCCAGAGACATGGCTGGGGACTTCAAATACACCCTCAATAAAAGCAAATTACTGTTGATGCTGGAATCTGCAACAAAAACAGAAAATGCTGGGAAATCTCAGCAAGTCAGGCAGCATCTGTGCAGAGAGAACAGAGGTAGCGCTTTGAGTCTTCACAAAGAGTCATCCAGACTCAAAACACTAGCTCTGTTTTCTCTCCCTCCAGATGCTGCCTGAGCTGCTGAGATTTTCCATTTTGGGTCAAACACACCCTAAGTGGAGGGGTTGAAAATTGATCCAACGCCCTTATACAGTTGTGATAACTTGCCTGGATCCTATTGGCTGGAGACAATTGGTTTCCCAAGATTCTTAGGGAATATTAGCTCCCCCAAATGGGTAAGGGGGGGGGGGGGGGGGGTGGGAGAATCGGTAGGGGCAATCGTTAGCTTTGCAGCTGTATAAATAGAGCTGGCCAGTGTGGTACCGGCTGGAAAATAACTCAGGAGTGAACTACTGGTGCTGTGTACATATTGTTGTGAATAAAATTACTTTCTGTCTGACTCGTGCTGGGTTCTTTGTGACCCTCAAACACTCCAACGATTTAACATTTCCATCAAGTCCATGCACTGCCATGATGTCCCACAGAGCAGCAGGGTAGCATGGTGGTTAGCATAAATGCTTCACAGCTCCAGGGTCCCAGGTTCGATTCCCGGCTGGGTCACTGTCTGTGTGGAGTCTGCACGTCCTCCCCCTGTGTGCGTGGGTTTCCTCCGGGTGCTCCGGTTTCCTCCCACAGTCCAAAGATATGCGGGTTAGGTGGATTGGCCATGCTAAATTGCCCGTAGTGTCCTAATAAAAGTAAGGTTAAGGGGGGGGTTGTTGGGTTACGGGTATAGGGTGGATACGTGGGTTTGAGTAGGGTGATCATGTCTCGGCACAACATTGAGGGCCGAAGGGCCTGTTCTGTGCTGTACTGTTCTATGTTCTATGTTCAATTACCTCCCATTGTGAAATAGTACTCAGGAGAATGTGGACTTTGATCTTCAACTCCAGTTATGCTGGGTAGGATCGTAGAATCCCTACAGTGCAGAAGGAGGCCATTCAACCCATCAGGTCTGCACGGACCCTCCGAAAGAGCACCCTGCCCCATAACCCCCCCCCCCCCAATCTTTTGGACACTAAGGTGCAATTTAGCGTGGCCAATCCACCTAACCTGCACGTCTTTGGACTGTGGGAGGAAACCGGAGCACCTGGAGGAAATCCACGCAGACACGGGGAGAACGTGCAAACTCCACACAGTTGCCCGAGGCCGGAATTGAACCTGGGACCCTGGCACTGTGAGGCAGCAGTGCTAACCACTGTGCCACCATGTTGGATGTTTTGAGACTAGCAAAATGTGAGATTTGAATCAGCTTCCCAGCTTGATTTCTCTTTCCTCTCTGTCACACATCAGAATGGTCTATTGAACTGGTTTACCAAAGCCAGTTCCCCCTAAAGTGACTCCCAATTGGACTGATACTGAAACTGGATAGAAACCCAAACTCAACACGTTCGCAGGCACAGCCCCTTTTGCCCGCAGTTAGCTGAATGCTTGTTTATTTGGTTGAGTAAAACCTCTCGATGGCTGGTCTTAGATGGCAGTCCCGCTCCCAGGCGTTTCGGCATAGAAACCAAACACTGGCCAGGATTCTACATTTGGGAGACTGTTGTTCTCTCGCCGGATTTGAATTAGAGTCAGAGAGTCAAAGACATTTACAGCATGGAAACCGGCCCTTCGGCCCAAATTGGAGGTCACCAGCAACCCTGGACCCCAGATCACCACAACAGTGGGTAGGGGGAGCATCTACAGGTGGATCTTCCAGCTTTAGTGTCATGGTGGAATCCATCTTCTATCCTCAGACTGTTCCTGGAGATCCGGCGTCTTTCTCAACGGGTCCATCTTCTTTCTTCAACAGTTATGTTGCTTCAGTTATGTTGAGCACCTTTGCAACATGTACCCAGACCTGGTGGGACTCTTGCCATCCTGTCCACCTCGGTGTGGAATTACAACACTGAACCCCCAGGTACAGAATTATTGAGGCTGGCCTTGAAGATATTGCATGATTCCCAATGGCCTCCGCTGCGGGGAACACTCCCCGTTGCCGGCCCCACCATGGGCGCTTAGTCCAAGGTGGCAGAATGTCACCCTATGGGATTCACGTCTGTTCAAATGGATGATTATTGCCTGCACCTTTTAAATAGGCTCCTCACTCCTCTTTTACAAACAAAAACGGAAAGTTGTTTGTGCTGTGACATACGATGCAAACACCAGCAACAAGGACTTGCTTCGGGTCTTTGATGTGGAAAAACATGCAAAGACTCTCTATAGGAACATCAGGAAAGCCATTATCACGTTAAAGATGGAGATATTGGGTAAATTGACCAAACCTCAGACAAAGAAATGGGTTTTAAAGAGGATCTTAAATCAGAGGTGGAAAAAGGTAAAAGCAGGAGGTGGCCATTCAGCCTCTCGAGCCTATCCATTCAATCAGATCATGGTTGCTCTACATCTTAACTCCACCAATTCATTGGAGGGGTTCAAGGGTTAACTTCCACAGCATGAGAGTTAAAACTGCTGAAGGCACATCAGCTGATAGTGGGCGGGAGGAAGGGATGGGAACGCACAGAGTCAGAGCTAGAGACTTCAGGCAGAACAGAACTCCGGAAAGGGAAGGCCATGATGCAATTTGAAAATGAAATAAAATGAAAGTCGCTTATTGTCACGAGTAGGCTTCAATGAAGTTACTGTGAAAAGCCCCTAGTCGCCACATTCCGGCACCTGTTCGGGGAGGCTGGTACGGGAATTGCTGCTGGCCTGCCTTGGTCTGCTTTAAAAGCCAGCGATTTAGCCCAGTGTGCTAAACCAGCCAGATGAGAGTTTGAGGCACGAGGGACCAATGACAAGGTTAGCAAGGACACGGGTGAGGGATGAGCAGTAAATGGCCCAGGAGGGAGCACAGTTTGGAAATATTACCAAGGGTTGAGGCTAGGAAGCTGGCTTGGAGAACATCAGAATATTCAGTTCGAGCATTGACATGGACATGGATGAGGATTTTGGAAGCAGATGGGTTGTGATAGGGGTGAAGATGGGAAAAGCATGTCTTGGTGATGGAGAGACAATGGCATTAGAATCATCTACTTCACCGTGATGGAACCATAACAGAGATTTGCTCTTTGATATTTTTCCCACACAGGGCAATTGATATTGGGAACTCTCTCTCAGTAGACTATGGATGCTGGGGGATAACTGCAGCTTTTAGGACTGAGCTTACGAGCCTCTTATTGGGTTTGGGTATCGAGGGATATGGAACTAAGGCTGGTAAATGGAACTGAGGGTCGGTTCAGTCATGATCGAACAAAATGGCAAAAAGGGTTCAAGAGGTTGAATAGACTCCTCCAGTTCTAATTGTTTACACAGAGACAAGCTGACCAATTTGCACTGACATGAAAATCTTTTCTACTTTGATGCAGGGACACCGTGACTTTACTGCTCACGCTTCAGCAACGTTAACACAACTCAAACCCTGTGTGAATGAAGAGGAACATTATAATTGCTGTGTCTCGCAATGATGTTTTGTTTTTCTATTGAGTGGAGATTGTTCAATCACTTGTCTCTTTATAATCCATCTCCCTCCCTCCCACTCCCACCACCACCCCCAGGGCGTGAGAGAAAGAAACTGGGCCATGGTTACAGTGCAAGGTCTATCCAGTGTCTTGCAGAAGTCTTCTCTTTAAGATTGGCAGCAGCCGAGAAACTGAGCAGTGCCCTGAAACTCTACAATATAATAACGACTGTGGTATTGTAACAAGAACTGTAAGGGTTAATGAAATATCTAGATCAGCCGCTGGAGGGAGCTAGTGTTACAAGCATATTAGACATTGATGCTAAGCCTTGGAGCAAGGAAAGTGAAGGAGATAGCTAGAGAACAGACTGAAGGAAAGACAGTATGAGTAAGAGCAGATCATAGTTTATAATAGTATAATTGTGATTATATGATAATTATCAACTGTGTATTATCTAGGAGTAAGTGTCGAATCCAAATTAGTAGTGTTAATAAATTTATAGCTTTGTTCAAGTTAAAGCTATTTTTGTGGTCTTTGTGAACGCTACGCCAACCATCCAGAATGTAGCCAACACAAAGGACACCACAACGACAAGGAAAACAACAGCAGTTGTGGTTCAACAGTTCAAATATGGTTCTAACCCTTAATAATCCTTGCCTAATGAAATTCTATCAACCCCAGTTTGGAAATTTTCAATTGACCACCCCCCTCCCCCCCTCGGAACTGCTGTCTAAGAGAGGTCCAGATGTCCACTACACTTTGTACAGAGACATGCTTCCTGATATCACCCCTGAATGGTCCATCTCTAATATTTCATGTTCTGTCCCCTTGTTCTTCCCTTCAAAGCAACTAACAATATCATGAAGCATAAATTAATTGATCAGACATTAATTATCGAACAGCAAACATAGGTTATATTTGAGCTATAATTGTGGTGTTGGGCAAACTGCTGGTGATGCAGTGGCTAGAATCACTGCTTCTAGCCAGGAGTTATGGGTTTGAGTTCCGGGGAGGGATTTCCCGCAACCCTGCAGCATGTTTTGCTGCACCTGTGGTGGCCTGCCATTGGCCGGCAGAGGGAAGATCCCAACGGCGGGAAAATCCCACCCCGAAACCTGATGGTCAAGGAAGGTGCATCATGGCGCGGCCAAACAGGTTGAGTATCAATTTGTAAATCTTCCCAACGACAGGCAGGAAGAGTGAGCGAAATTCCTAGTCAGCCACGTGTTGTAAAGAAAAACGGAGCCTCACCATCATTATCCAGAGCTCCAGATTACCACACGCATGTAAAAGTGTATGTTGCACAGAAACTCTGACGCTGAGTGAGCTGTAACATAACAATCACCCATACCATAGCTGCACTGTAACTACAATGTAGCCTTGGGATCTGAGCTCAACGCAAGTTAGAGTGAGGTGGAGCAAATCTGCTGAGGGTCAGTCGTTAACTTTGCACTTTGTGCTACGGAAGTTAAAATTTGGTGTGAAGCCAATTGCTACACATTGAATTGAAATTTATGTGAACATGCACCTGCGTTCATCAGGTGAGCTGCATATCAGGATATCCCTTCAAGATAGATAAGGCAGTGTCCACCACATCAGCATTCAAAATGAGTCAGAACAGAAAAAGGCCATTATTTCATTATGTCTGAGGTGCGTATTTGAACGAGTTATTCTGTTCCGTTTCTTCGCTCTGTACCTGTCAGTTATAAAAATTTACATCTTACCCAGAGAGTGTGAGTTCAAAGCTCACCATATCTGTTTGAAATCAGTTTGCAATGTCTGGACATTAAAAAACTGGTACCGACAGAGATGCCTCACGCCTGAAACATTGAGAGTGCCAGGCTCGCTGTTTGATACCCCACTGAGTGAGAGTCTTGTCAGGGTACAGAGCCTCGTAAAATGTACCCCAAAATGTATGCACATTTAATACGACCACATGTGCAAACACACATGTATGCATGCATTCACACATGCACACTCACTGCTGCAGATCCTTTTGCTCCTGTAGTATTTGTGGTTATGTACTCGGCACACATCAGTCACCCGATATTTATACAGATTTCCAGAAAGCCGAAATGGAAGTGTGTTTAACTTGGCAGAGGTAATTTCCTCTCGGGATAGAACAATGCGTTTGTTAAAAAGAAGTTCACTGCCACATCTTATTGTCCTACAAGCTGATTATAATAATTACAATTAAGGAAGATCAGTGTGTTGAAAATTAAATGCCAAACTATCCTGACCATTCACTGCATGGGATCCTGCTTTACACTTGTTTCAGATCAACACTAAAATGGTGTTGGCCAAAGGTAATTTTTTCCACCGTTACATATAAACCCACTATTTAAGTTGGTATTAGAATTATGGGCCGGGTTTCCCTGGTAGTCGAGATTCATTTTTCCCGCTGGCACTGCAGACCGGCAGCCGGTTTTCCAGCGACATGGAGTGGCTAAAATTCCATTGGGAAGCGGCAGGAAGCGAGAATCCCGCCACCAGCGAATGGCACGCCGCTCAGAAACCGGAGAATCCTGCCCATGGTCTCACAGAGAGCAGAAGGAGGACATTTTAGCTCGTTATATCCGTGCCGGCAATCCAATTAATCTCACTGCCCCAGCTCTTTCCCCATGGCATCCAATTACTTCCTCTTCAAATATTTATTCAAATCCCTTTTGAAAGTTATTATTCAATCTCCTTCCACCGCCCAGTAGCCAGTACATTCCCGATCACAGCAACTCACATTAAAAAAATTCTCACCATCTCACCTCTGGTTCTTTCGTCAATTTCTCAAATCTGTAGCCCTGTAATTGCTCACCCCTGATCCTGTCAGTTTCTTCTTCTTTAACCAACCAAAACCCAACAATTTTAAACATCTGGAATTAATCTCCTTCTCAAGTCTAAGGAGAGTAATACAGCTCCTCAGGTCTCTCCACAAACTGATTCCAAAAGGCTTGGTCCCTTCAGGTAAAGCTCCTCTATACCCTCTCTAAGATCTTGACATCATTCCTGGCACAAAGGAAGATGGTGGTTGGAGGTCAATCATCTCAGCTCCAGAACATCACTGCAGGAGTTCCTCAGGGTAGTGTACAAGGCCCAAACATCTTCACCTGCTTCGTCAACTACCTTTCTCCCTTCATAAGGACAGATTGGGGTGTTTGCTGGTGACTGCAGAATGTTCAGCACCATTCACAACTCCTCAGATAATGAAGCAATCCATGTCCAAAAGCAGCAAGAGCTGGACAATATCTAAGCATGGGTTGACAAATGGCAAGTAACATTCGTGCTACGCATTTGCCAGGCAATGATCATCTCTAATAAGAGAGAGAGAATCAAACCATCGCCCCTTCACGTTTAACGGATTTACCATCACTGAATCCCCAACTATCAACATCCTGGGGGTTACCATTCATCAGAAACTGGACTGGACTAGCCATATAAATATTGTGGCTACAAGAGCAGGTAAGAGGCGAGGAATCTTGTGGTGAGTAACGCACCCACTGACTCCTCAAAGTCCACCATCTACAAGGCACAAGTCAGGAGTGTGATGGAATACTCTCCACTTGCCTGGGTGAGTGCAGCTCCAAATACACTCAAGAAGCTCAATACCATCCAGGACAAAGCAGCCCCGTTTGATTGGCACTTCACCCACAATCATTCAATCCCTCCACCACCAATGAACAGTGACAGCCGTGTGTACCATCTACAAGATGCACTGCAGAAACTCACCAAGGTCTCTTGGGCAACGCCTTCCAAACCCACGACCACTACCGTCTAGAAGGACAAGGGTAGCAGATACTTGGGAACCCCACCACCTGGAGGTTCCCCCCAAATCATTCACCACCTTGAATTGGAAATATATCGCCGTTCCTTCGCAGGTGCTGGGCAGCAGCTGGAACTCCTTCTCTAACAGCACTGTGGGTGTACCTACACCACATGGACTGCAGCGGTTCAAGAAGGCAACTCACCACCACCTTGTCAAGAGCAATTAAGAATGGCAATAAATGCTGACCTAGCCAGCAATGTCCACATCCCACAAAATAAATTTTAAGACACCTAACCTGTGCCGTATGGTATTGGGCACAGTGGCCATGGTTTTATGGCCCCTCTGGTTGGGATATCATGGTCCTACCAAAGTAAACGGCAAGTTAAACTTGCTGTTTCTCATTAAAAAGGGCCAACAATTGAATGCTAAACAACACATGAGAACAACTGAATTAAATAACTAACAATATTTAATTAAGCGTGTGCTGTAAGATCTGGAAGGTTGATTTCACACAAAGCTCTGCTATAGACCAAGAAATTTTCCCACCATCAAGACCAAAACCAAAAGCCAGAGGAACATAGAACAGTACAGCACAGATCACCCTACTCAAACCCATGTATCCACCCTATACCCGTAACCCAACAACCCCCCCCTTAACCTTACTTTTTAGGACACTATGGGCAATTTATCATGGCCAATCCACCTAACCCGCACATCTTTGGACTGTGGGAGGAAACCGGAGCACCCGGAGGAAACCCACGCACACAGGGGGAGGACGTGCAGACTCCGCACAGAGAGTGACCCAGCCGGGAATCGAACCTGGGACCCTGGAGCTGTGAAGCATTTATGCTAACCACCATGCTACTGTGCTGCCCTCGGAGTGTTAGCTGAGATTCACAATCAGACAGAGTTTCTAGTCAATGTGAAGTTCTGACCAATCAGATTAAGGAGCGACTCAACAAGAGTTATTCAAAGTGGCAACTGTTTTGATGACGTACATGAGTAAAGGAATCTGTTTCCACTGCTTGCAACTGAGTAACTAGATACAACGCATTGAAGGTGATCGTGGGAGCAGAGTGGCGTAGCGGAAGCTGGCGGCTATTTAGCCCAGAGATCGATGGATCAAAACCATTAACGATGATCATCACAGGAATGAAGATGTACGTTGGAAGAAATAATTCTTTCACAAAGAGAATTTTTGCTGACATAGAATTCTGGCCCGAATCTATTGGGGGAAACCAAATTCAAAATTACAGCTTTTAAAAAGAAAATGGATAAACATTTGAAAAGTATTTTTTTTAAATCTTCTGGGAAAGTACCATGGGAATGGGAGCAAATGGATTTTTCCATGGCAGAGGAGTGATGGGCCAAATGGGCATTACTGAGCTATCATGTGAGGGTTCCCGTAACAGCCTCCCTGAACAGGCGCCGGAATGTGGCGACTAGGGGCTTTTCACAGTAATTTCATTTGAAGCCTACTTGTGACAATAAACGATTTTCATTCATTTTTTCATTCACATCCCAATAAGGAATTGATCTCTGTTTGTTTAGTTCAAAAGGCTTAAGTGACAGAAAAAAATCAACACCCAACATATTAGCCTTGTACAATCATCAAACATGCAGGACCATGGGCAGAATTCTCTGACGCTGAGGCTAAATGTTGACACCATTGTAAATGCCGCCGCGTTTCCTGACGGTGGTCAACATGGCCTCAGGAGCAGAAGTCTGGCCCGGGGGCCAGCACAGCACTGGAGCGACCCATGCCGCTCCAGCTGCCGAAATCGGCATTGAATGGGCGCCGCGATAACGAGCATGTGGCAGTGGACCTGTGTGATTTCCGTGCATGCGTGGTGTCTCCCTTCCGTGGTGCCAGCCCCGACGCAACATGGCGAAGGGCGACAGGGGCTGGCACGGAACAAAGGAGGCCCCCAGCCAGAGAGGCTGGCCCACCGATTGTGGGCTCCGATCGCTGGCCAGGCCACAGCGGAGGCCCCCTCCGGGGTCAGACCATCCCCACAGGCCGCCCCCGGATCCTTCCACGCCGAGTTCCCACCGGGTAAGACCAGGTTAGAACGGCACTAGCAGGACTCGGGTCTTTTGGTACGGCCGTACGGCCCATCCCGAGGGGAGAATCGGCAGGGGGGCCAATAGAGCGGCCCCCTGACTGGCGCCGCACTGACCGCGCTGGCGCCAATGGCGACGATTCTCCGCTCTCCGAAGAATCGTATTGACTGATGGAGCAAGCTCGATGGGCTGAATGGCCTCCTCCTGTTTCTATATCCCTAACTGTTTCCCTCGGGAGCCTGTTCCATAGATTGTCCACTCGCTCACTTTAGGCGCTGGCAGTACTCTCTCGTTCTCCTGTTCGAATCAAGGTGAAACAGTTTTCATGGCTGAAATGATCCACTCCTGTTAGAATCCTAAATAACAGCAATCATGTTACCTCTCAACCTTTCTCTGTCCCAGTGAGAACATGTCCATTTTAGGTAATGCTTGTTTCACTTTATCCATGCCTGTGATTATATTTGTGTTCATCACTCTGCTTATCATGTGTTTACTTGTATCAAACTGCTTGTCTCAGTTAATTTCCATTTTCCTCCATTACTATCTGCCAGCACAGAGTGTTCTTAATCAGCCTCAACAATTACATGCAGCAGTCCCAGCACTGACGTACACACCTGAATCCAGTACACACGTGGAATGGTTACCTGAGGGAAATGAATTCCAACTAGGAGACATGAGCTGAATGATACAAATTACACAGAGAGCGGGTCAGGTGAAGGATTCAACCCTAACATGAGGTCAGCAAGACTCCCACTGCTTTAGATTTGTTGGTGTCACTCAGGCTGTTGCTTTCACATCAAGGGTACATATTATAGAATCAGATCCAGGACATAGGAGACAGAATAAATCACTCCAGCTTTGCAACATCATCTGAAAACATTTATTACGTGGCTTTTCATCCATTGTTCTATGGGTGCTAGCTTTATAATCTATTATTGCACAAGGCTGACATTACAAAGGAAAACACACACACACCCATACACACACACACACACCCATACACACACACATCCATACACACACACATCCATACACACACACATCCATGCACACACACACACCCATACACACACCCATACACACACACATCCATGCACACACATCCATACACACACACACACCCATACACACACCCATACACACACACACCCATACACACACATCCATACACACACATCCACACACACCCATACACACACACCCATACACACACACCCAGACACACACACCCAGACACACACACCCAGACACACACACCCATAAACACACACACCCATACACACACATCCATACACACACACACCCATACACACACACACCATACACACACATCCATACACACACATCCATACACACACACCCATACACACACATCCATCCACACATACACACCCAGACACACACGTCCATACACACACACCCATACACACACACCCCCATACACACACACCCCCACACACATATCCAGACACACACATCCATACACACACACCCAGACACACACACACACCCATACACACAGCCATACATACACATCCATACACACACACACCCAGACACACACACCCATACACACACATCCATACACACACATCCACACACCCATACACACACACCCATACACACACACCCATACACACACACCCATACACACACACCCAGACACACACACCCATAAACACACACACCCATACACACACATCCATACACACACATCCATACACGCACACACACCCATACACACACACACCCATACACACACATCCATACACACACATTCATACACACACACCCATACACACACATCCATACACACACACACACCCACACATACACACCCAGACACACACGTCCATACACACACACCCATACACACACACCCCCACACACATATCCAGACACACACATCCATACACACACACACCCAGACACACACACACACCCATACACACAGCCATACATACACATCCATACACACACACACCCAGACACACACACGCACACACACCCATACAAACATACCCATATACACAAACCCATATACGCACACACACAAACCCACCCACACACACACACACATCCATACACACACACCCATACACACCCATATATACACACACACACAACCTATACACACACACACCCAGAAACACACACACACCTATATATACACACACCCATACACACTCACAGCCATACACACACCCATACACACACACACACCCATACACACACCCAGGCACACATCCATACACGCACCCATACACGCACACACCCAGACATACACACAGGCACCTATACACACACACACACCCATACACACACATGGCCATACGCACAACCATACACGCACACACACACACACACACACACCCATACACACACACCCACCCACACACCCATACACACACAGACCCAGACACACACATACACACAGACACACACACACACACAAACCCATAACACACACACCCATACACACACCCATACACACACACACATCCATACACACACACACATCCATACACACACACCCAGACACACACACCCAAACACACACCCATACACGCACACACACCCAGACCTACACACACACACCTATATACATGCACCCACAGACACACACCCAGACACACACACCCAGACACACACACCCAGACACACACCCAAACACACACACACCCAGACACACACACGTCCATACACACACCCATACACACACATACACACACCCATCCACGCACATACATATACCCACACATGCATAAGCACACACACCCATACACACACATGCACACACCCATACATGCACACACACATGTCCACACACACACACATACCCACAGCACACACGCCCATACACACACCGAGACGCCCACACACACATTTGCAGGCACACACACAAACTTTAATACAAGGGAGGGGCTGAAATACAAAGGAGATATGATGGTGTTTTACTAGCATTATCCTTGAAGGGGGAAGAGGACAGGCTTACCAGAATTTTGCTTCAATTCCTTGTGTTTGGAAGTTTGAAGGGTGATCTTCATAGAATTTACAGTGCAGAGGAGGCCATTCGGCCCATCGAGTCTGCACCGGCTCTTGGAAAAAGCACCCTAGCCAAGCCCATACCTCCACCCTATCCCTATAACCCAGTAACCCCACCTAACACTAAGGGCAATTTGGACACTGAGGGCAATTTATCATGGCCAATCCACCTAACCTGCACATCTTTGGACTGTGGGAGGAAACCGGAGCACCCGGAGGAAACCCACGCAGACACGGGGAGGATGTGCAGACTCCGCACAGTGACCCAAGCTGGAATTCGAACCTGGGACCCTGGAGCTGTGAAGCATTTGTGCTATCCACAATGCTACCGTGCTGATTGAGGTATTTGAAAGAGAGAATATAAGGATAATAGAAAAATAATCTTCGCTGGTCCAGAACAAGGGGAATAACCTTAAAATTAGATCTGGCCAATTAGGATTGAAACCAGGAAGCACTTCTTCACACAAGGTGTTGTGGAAAAACGAGAGCAAGGTCCTTCAGAAAGCTCTTGGAGCGTAAGTCAATTCAGAATTTGATGATTGAGGTTGACAGGTTTTTGTTATGTAAGATGCTATCCACTAATGTCAAGTACTTTTAAATGGTGACAGATTGGGAAATGCTGATATACAGAGGGATCTGGGTGTCCTTGCACATCAGTCACTGAAAACAAGCATGGGGGTGCAGCAAGCAGTGAGGAAGGCAAATGGTGTGTTGGCCTTCATTGCCAGAGGATTTGAGTACAGGAGCTGTACAGCGCCTGGGTAAGACGACACCTAGAGTATTGTGTGCGGTCTTGGTCTCCTTATCTGATGAAGGATATACTCGCCAGAGAGGGAGTGTGGCGAAGGTTCACCAGACTGATTCTAGGATTGTCATGTGAGGAGAGATTTAGTCAACTAGATTTATATTCACTGGAGTTTAGAAGAATGATAGGGATCGGAATTCTGACAGGGGTGGACAGAATAGATGCAGGGATGTTGTTTCCTCTGGATGGGGGTGTCTAGACCAAGGGGTCACAATCTCAGGATACGGGGTGGGCCATTCACGACTAAGATGAGGATAAACTGCTTCACTTAGAGAGTGGTTTACCTGTGGAATTCTCCACCACAGAAGGTTGTGGAGGCCAAATCACTGAGTGTATTTAAGAAGGAAATAGATAGATTTCCAGACACTAAAGGTATGAGGAGTGGGAGTATGATGTTCAGGTAGAGGATCATCCATGATCTTATTGAATGACGTAGCAGGCTCATGGGGCTGAATGGCCTACTCCTGCCCCAATTTTCTGTTTCTAAAAGTATCAAGGAATAAGGTACAATAGCAGATAAATGTGTCAAAGTGTAGATCAGACATGAGCTAATTGAATGGTAGAATGGGGATTGAGGGGCTGAATGGCCAGACCTTATCCTATCTCCAATCTCTCAGAAGAGAATCTTCAAGTCATGCCTGACACCTTCACAGAAACATACCAAAGAATCAGTGTCAGCCTCAACCTCAAGAAGACTCACGTCCTTTACCAACCAGCCCCAGGAAAGGTCCCGTCTCACCCACCATCAAGATCAACGGAGAAACCCGACCAAACGTGCAACACTTCCACTGTCTGTGCAGCCACCACACATCTAAAGCTGACACTGATGCGGAGATCCAATATTGTATCCAATCAGCAAGCACCTCCTTCGGATGCCCAAGGACGAGACTCTTTGACGACTGCTGACACCAAGATCCTCGTGCACAAGGCGGTCATCATGCACAACTCTTCTGTACGGCCCAGAAACTTGGACTATGTACAGAGCCACCTCGAGGCCCTGGAGAGATACGATCAACACTGTTTGAGTCAGATTCTCCATATCAGCTGGGAGGACAGGCTTACTAACATCAGCGTCCTTGGAGAAGCCAAGAGCACCAGCATCGAGGCCATGATCATTCAAAACAAACTCTGCTGGGCCGGCCATGTGTTTAGGATGTCATTGTCCTGACTGCCAAAGCAAACCTTCTTCACCCAGCTCAAGGGAGGCTCCTGAACAAGAGAAGGACAAAGGAAGGCACCCTGAACAAGAGAAGGACATAGGAAGGCTCCTGAACAAGAGAAGGACAAAGGAAGGCTCCTGAACAAGAGAAGGACAAAGGAAGGCTCCTGAACAAGAGAAGGACAAAGGAAGGCTCCTGAACAAGAGAACGACAAAGGAAGGCTCCTGACAAGAGAAGGACAAAGGAAGGCACCTGAACAAGAGAAGGACAAAGGAAGGCACCCTGATCAAGAGAAGGACAAAGGAAGGCTCCTGAACAGAGAAGGACAAAGGAAGGCTCCTGAACAAGAGAAGGACAAAGGAAGGCTCCTGAACAAGAGAAGGACAAAGAAGGCTCCTGAACAAGAGAAGGACAAAGGAAGGCTCCTGAACAAGAGAAGGACAGAGGAAGGCACCCTGAACAAGAGAAGGACAAAGGAAGGCACCCTGAACAAGAGAAGGACAAAGGAAGGCACACTGAACAAGAGAAGGACAAAGGAAGGCTCCTAAACAAGAGAAGGACAAAGGAAGGCTCCTGAACAAGAGAAGGACAAAGGAAGGCACCCTGAACAAGAGAAGGACAAAGGAAGGCTCCTGAACAAGAGAAGGACAAAGGAAGGCTCCTGAACAAGAGAAGGACAAAGGAAGGCTCCTGAACAAGAGAAGGACAAAGGAAGGCACCCTGAACAAGAGAAGGACAAAGGAAGGCACCCTGAACAAGAGAAGGACAAAGGAAGGCTCCTGGACAAGAGAAGGACAAAGGAAGGCTCCTGAACAAGAGAAGGACAAAGGAAGGCACCCTGAACAAGAGAAGGACAAAGGAAGGCACCTGAACAAGAGAAGGACAAAGGAAGGCACCCTGAACAAGAGAAGGACAAAGGAAGGCTCCTGAACAAGAGAAGGACAAAGGAAGGCACCCTGAACAAGAGAAGGACAAAGGAAGGCTCCTGAACAAGAGAAGGACAGAGGAAGGCTCCTGAACAAGAGAAGGACAAAGGAAGGCACCCTGAACAAGAGAAGGACAAAGGAAGGCACCCTGAACAAGAGAAGGACAAAGGAAGGCACCCTGAACAAGAGAAGGACAAAGGAAGGCACACTGAACAAGAGAAGGACAAAGGAAGGCACACTGAACAAAAGAAGGACAGAGGAAGGCACCCTGAACAAAAGAAGGACAGAGGAAGGCTCCTGAACAAGAGAAGGACAGAGGAAGGCAACCTGAAGACTTACCTCAACAAATGCAACATAGACATCAACACCTGGGAGATCCTTGCCCAGAAGAGAGCCACTTGGAGGAACCACCTGATTGAAGGGACACAATTCTTCGAGAACACCCGACGGCAAGAGGAGGCCTGGAAAAGGAGCCTGAGAAAGGAATACCAGCGAGCTCGAGTCCAAGGATCAATCCCACCTCCTGTAAACACCTAGTGTGCAATCGAAGGTGTGGCCCTAGGATCAAGTTCACCAGCCACGCAAGAACCCACAGAGCACATGACCAGTAATACAGAGTTTCTTAGATGGACAATCATACTCATTAGCGAGTGATCGCCGAAGAAGCAGAATGGGTTTGAAGGACTGAATAGCCTCCTCCTGCCCCTGAGTACCCCAAAATTCAGTGACATAAAGTTGGAAAAAGTTATTTCAAAACTTTAAATTTTATCTGTTCCATTTTCTGATTCTCTTTGGGTCCTCTCCATTAATTCCGTTCCATAGCCATTGGATTCCACCTCCTCCCCCACCTCCGTGCCTCAGCTTAAACCAGACCAGTCGCCTCCCTTATGGCCAAGTTGAGCACCTGACTGCATTTTCTGTTCAACACTAAGACCACCTGCCCCCACCTCCATGCCTCAGCACACCTGTTGTAGGTTGCAACCACTCGCAAGCTATCAAATGAAAGAACATCTTTTTAAAAATAGGATGTCTGCAGATGTATGAGAATGAATCGTCTGCCGGATAAAGGGTTATTCTGCATTGTTGAATATGAAAAGCGCAGTATGAGATCAATAACTTTTCCCATGGCTTTGGTTCATTCTTTACAGAACAGCTCAGGCATATCATAGAATCATAGAATTTATAGTGCAGAAGGAGGCCATTCGGCCCATCAATTCTGCACCGGCCCTTGGAAAGAGCACTCTACCCAAGCCCATGCCTCCACCCTATCCCCATAACCCAGTAACCTAGCCTTAACCTTTTTGGACACTAAGGGGCAATTTAACATGGCCAAACCACCTAACCTGCACATCTTTGGACTGTGGGAGGAAACCGGAGCACCCGGAGGAAACCCATGCAGACACAGGAAGGAAGTGCAAACTCCACACAGTCACCCGAGGAATCGAACCCGAGACCCTGGAGCTGTGAGGCAGCAGTGCCAACCACTGTGCCACCGTGAGCTTTTCTATGAGCTTTTGACTTTCTTCAAAGCACGAATGGATTCACACTTCAAGGTTTACACAGCAACATTAGAGAATGTTAGTACCGGCAATAATTATTCAGTGTTTCGTAAAAAGAAAAGTGAAAAATCAATAAATAATGGCCCACATCTTCTGATTTATGGAGTCCCAAGAGGCACTTTGGGACCCTGCAGAAACCCAGTGCATTGACTCCATGAGAACTGCCAAGAAAGTTTGAACTTCCGAAAGGTAATTCCTCTGCTCTCTGTGATCCTCTGAGAATGTTTCCAACTTTGGACAGTTCTGACTTACTTACATTAATAGTTACTCTCGACTCTTTCCTTAACCCCCGACTACCCCCGGACTCTCCTCACCAACCAGACCTGACTAACCCCGAAGCTCACCCGACCCGACTACTGCCAACCAACCCAAATTTGTTTTTATTTCGGATCCAGCTGCAGATTTGTTTTTACAAATCTCCATGGAATTTGCTGAGAGGAAAAATCACTCGGGCACTGAAAAGTGGTGTATGATTTACTCTTCATTTTGTTCCATTTATTTTTTCTAAAAATCATAGAGAAAGAGGAGAAAAGCCTATTGTTGACGGAGAATAAGCCAAATTGGCGAGGAAAACTCTTTCCAATTGGCTGCAGGAAGGCAGGCGGGGAGATGATGGATGTGTCAGGCGACAAATGAAGACAATATGGGGGGAGGAGGCCATGTGTTCAAATCTCCAGGAATACGTCCAATGCAGTTCGCAACCTTCCACACACCTCATTCCCCGACTGGAAGAGTGGAACAGGCTCCTGACTTGAAAATGTGATTCTGGCTGGTCTCCCAAATCGGATGGGAATTCCTGAAAGGAAATCAAAACTATCTCCACAGTCTGATTGACAGGATAAGGCATCAGTGTTGAAGCTGTGAATGGTTTGAATCTGCACTGCTTAGTTGGACCAAACCACTAAACAAAAGAGCAGAATTTAATCGGGGGTCAGGGAGAAAGTGAGAACCCTTCCACCTTCCCCCTCCCATTCTGATTAAGTCCATGGTGGGAAATCCTGTAGACTGCCTTCCCGCCCCTTAATTAAGACACTTAAGCAGCAATTAATACCCACTTAAGGGCCTCATCCCACTGCCGCTGGTATTCGCCCAACCGCTCGCCACATAAACCCATGTCCGGTTGCTTGCAGGCTCCCAAGAAGGGGTGAATCGGTGACAAAGGAGTCTCAGTCCAAGGTTGGAATTATAATAGGACAGGTTAGAAGAAAATACTTAATGTAAAAGAGGTTTCAGGGTCTGAGGACATGTTGTCATTAACAGCCTCATGTAACCCTGCCAATCACAGCATTTAGGAATGAGTTTGATAAACACTTGAGGAGGAAAACTATTACAATTACGGGGAATGGGATCAGAGTATATAGAGTAGAAGAGTGTAGTTGCCATCACTCCTAAGAAGCATCCAAATATGATTTTACAGCAATAGTGAATTCAGATGATCTGTAGGACATAGAACAATACCAGGAATTCTGTCCATCAAGTCTGTTCGAACACTCAGTTTGATCATGGCTGCTCTGTATCTCAACTCCATCTACCCTTCTCGGTTCGGTAATCCTTCATACCCTAAACAGAATCTATTAATCCTTAGTTTTGAAAATTTCACTTGACCCCCGAGCTTCAGCAGCTTGTTGGGGACGAGTTTGTAGTTTTCCACTTTCCTCTGTGTGAAAAAGTGCTTTCTGACGATGTCCCTCAATGGCTTCACTCTCATTTTAATTTGACACCCCTGATATGCTTATTTATCTTTCTTCGGTCCAAATGTGAGATGGCCTCACATTGGCTTATGTTGAACTCTATTTGTCAAGGATTTGGGAAGAATGTTGTTTTCAACTAATTTCAATCGAGGCCAAGCAACCCAGTAAATCTCTGATGGATACAGAGTCCAGTGACAAATTAAAATGTGGGCGGCATGGTAGCACAGTGGTTAGCACTGTTGCTTCACAGCTCCAGGGTCCCAGGTTCGATTCCCGGCTTGGGCACTGTCTGTGCGGAGTTTGCACGTTCTCCCCGTGTCTGCGTGGGTTTCGTCCGGGTGCTCCGGTTTCCTCCCACAAGTCCCGAAAGACGTGCTGTTAGGTGAATTGGGCATTCTGAATTCTCCCTCTGTGTACCTGAACAGGCGCCGGGATGTGGTGACTAGGGGCTTTTCAGTAACTTCATTGCAGTGTTAATGTAAGCCTACTTGTGATACTAGTAAAGATTATTATTATTATAGAGCAATCTCAGCTTTGAAATTCTCAAATGAACTCTGGCCTCAACAACCTTTTGGGTCAGCAGATTCCAGATTTTTGATTATCGTTTGAATGAAGATCAGTCACCTTTGTGGTGCCCTGAAGTCACTGTCGGGAAGCCATATCGATGAAAAGTACCTAACTCTGCAAAGGGTATGGTTGATGAATGTCAAATTATGGGCTCCAGTTACAGGGAAATAAAACCCACAATGTACTCGGTCATTGTGAAGTCCAATTGTATTGATGCCAATACTGGGCCCCCCACCTGACTGCAGCATTTAGCAATTCCAGTATTGCCAAATCACCTCGGTGCGTAAACTGGTGAGTTTAATGATCCATCACACAGAATGTTCAGGAGACGTCATACCTTGAATGAACATGGAGAGGGAGAAACCGAAATGTAATTTGCTCAAGTCGTTAAGGTGACCTCATGACCCACCAGGGTAAAACTCAAATGGCTCATGTACAATATCTCAATTGAGGGACTGAATTGGAATAGGGCTGAAATGTCACTGATGGAAGGCTGGGAGGAGAGAATTGTCCATACGACAGAGTGGTACTGATGCATGATTTACACAAGGCTGCGGTAAGAGAATGATTCTGTTGGCCAGAACCATAACTAAGGAAATGAAAAGCCTGGTGTGTACTATCATGAGAATAATAAATACTTTGAGTCCAACCATTACTGAGAATTTATTAACTTTCCAATAGACTGGCTACGTACTTTTCAATGCAATAAAAACTGAAAGTTCGATTTTTAAAAAATCAAATTTAAATCAATAATCTGCCCTTCTCCTTTATAATAAAAACTGGAGAGTTGTTTTTCATCTGATTTGCATGAATACTCTTAATAATTTGAAAATTCCATCTCCTCTTCCATACATACAATTGAAGTTGGATGGTCAGTAAAACAGTGGCAATGACCCCTGCGACCCCTGATGCTAGGAGTGCTCAGCAATGACCTCCCCATGAGTTACGTGGTGACTGTCTGCCTGCTGTAATTGCTGCTGTTGAAGCTGTGTGGCTGAAGAAATGAACTGATTCCAACAAGGTCGTCAATACCTTTGATTAAACGGTCAACAGTGTTCCAATCGTGTACGTGGAGAGGGTGCAAAGAAGATTGACTGAGATTGTGAAGGGGTCTTCAGTTATGTGGCGAGGCTAGAGAAGCTGGAGTTATTCTCCTTCACGCATTAAGGTTTGATAGACACGTTAAAAATCATGAAGTGGTTTGACAGGTCAGATAAGGAGAATCTGTTTCCACCTGTATATTTGGGTTCTTGATGCTTCCTCCAATGGGAACTAATAATAATCTTTATTGTCACAAGTAGGCTTACATTAACACTCCAATGAAGTTACTGTGAAAAGCCCCTAGTCGCCACACTCCTGCGTCTGTTTGGGTACACAGAGGGAGAATTCAGAATGTCCAATTCACCTACAGCACGTCTTCCAGAGGAAACCCACGCAGACACGGGGAGAACATGCAGACTCCGCACAGACAGTGACCCAAGCCGGGTATTGAACCTGGGATCCTGGAGCTGTGAAACAACAGTGCTAACCACTATGCTACCGTGGCACGCACAGTATCTGTCTACTCTGTCTTGACCCCTCATGATTTTGAACACCTCTATCAAACCTCCCCTCCTCTTTTCCACGGGGAAAAGCCCAGCTTCTCCAATCCATCCACATAACTTGATGTTCCTCATCCCCTGAACTGTTCTTGCAAATCTTTTCCGTACCCTCTCTGATGTCTTCACATCTTCCTAAAGTGGGCAGCACAGTAGTACAAGTGATTAGCACTGTGACTTCACAGCGCCAGGGTCGCAGGATCGATTCCTTGCTGGGTCACAGTCTGTGCGGAGTCTGCACGTTCTCACCGTGTCTGCGTGGGTTTCCTCCGGGTGCTCCGGTTTCCTCCCACAGTCCAAAGATGTGCAGGTTAGGTGGATTGGCCATGATAAATTGCTCTTAGTGACCAAAAAAGGTTAGGAGGGGTTATTGGGTTATGGGGATAGGGTGGAAGTGGGGCTTAAGTGGGTGGGTGCAGACTCGATGGGCCGAATGGCCTCCTTCTGCACTGTATGTTCTATGTTTGTTATGTTATTAAAGTGTGGGATCCAGAATTGGACACAATGCTCCATTTGAGAGTTCTATAAAAGTTCACCATACCTTGCTTGCTTTTGTATTCTCTGCCTCTATTTATAGAAACATATATGTGCCTCAGAGCACAGCAAGGGGGAGGAAACAATGGGCCGAGCACAGTTCACAAATGCCAGGTTGAAATTTAAAAAGGGAAAGCTGCAAAGAGAATCAAGGACTGGATTCTGGAGAAGAAAGAGCACCAGGGAAGGACTGCTCGAAATGATACAACGTACACCGGTAGGAAGACCCGTTTTTACAGTGGAAGCATTCTCAGCTCGGGCGAGTTCCATTTGTGCTGCCTTTCAGTCTGCTCAAACACAAGGGCGACATGGTGACGCAGTGGTTAGCACTGTTACTTCACAGCTCCAGGGTCCCAGGTTCAATTCCCGGCTTGAGTCACTGTCTGTGTGGAATCTGCACCAGGCTTTCCTTTTCTGACAATCTTCACAAGTGATGTTCATTTGGTGAATAGTAAACATTATAAATAGAATTGTGTCCTCGTCTCTCCTTCCTTTCGTGGCTTTTCCGAATTCGGAGTTATCCCATGTTGCTCGATCCTTGACCACAGGTTTAAAATGGAATGCTGTGTATAATATCACATCCTTTCATGAACAATCGTGAACTTAGTACAGGAAAAAAGGGTTCGTGCCATTGAATCCTGTTTTTAAATAGTGCAGAAGACAATTCCTAGATGATGATTAAAGCCCATTGCTGCTACTTTAACAAACAATGGTGATGTCATTGTATAGGAGGGTGAATTGGACATTCTGAATTCTCCCTCTGTGTACCCGAACAGGCGCCAGGGTGTGGCGACTAGGGGCTTTTCACAGTAACTTCATTGCAGTGTTAATGTAACCTATTTGTGACGCTAATAGGGGCTCGTTTAGCACACCAGGGGCTGGTTTAGCACACTGGGCTAAATCGCTGGCTTTTAAAGCAGACCAAGGCAGGCCAGCAGCACGGTTCAATTCCCGTACCAGCCTCCCCGAACAGGCGCCGGAATGTGGCGACTAGGGGCTTTTCACAGTAACTTCATTGAAGCCTACTCGTGACAATAAGCGATTTTCATTTCATTTCATTTCAGAAATATTATTATTATTGTTAGAGTCCAGGATCCCATATGCTTGACTAATCACTTTCTGAACCTGCCCTGCCACATTCAACAATTTACGCCTCAAAAAGGTGTCTGCTCCTGTACCTATTCAGACTGGTATCTTTCGTTTTATATGAAGGTGGGTAAGGTGGTTGGTGGGTGAGAACGTGGGTGATATGGTAGATGGATGATGCGGTATATAGATGAGGTGGTCGGTGGGTCACGGGGTTGTCAGGGTTGGTTGGGCTGCCGCACTAGCATGGTCAGGAGGAGCAGACAGGTTAGGGCAGGGGTAGTCAGGTGGTTGGGTGAGTAGTCAAGTGGGGGGCAGTTGTGTAGTCAAGGAGGGTAATTGCATCAGTATTGATGAGTTCAGGGGGTAGGCAGGGCAGGGGAGTTGGGACTGTCACAGGTGGTATTCAGAAGGGCTAGACACAGATTAGGGAGTAGTCAAGTGGTTGGGTGTATCGTCAGTGAGGAGGGATAGTTATGTAATCAGTATTTAATACCCCAGCCGCGCTCTCCCTGTTTTGGATCCATCAGTGGCCTCGTTCGTCCTTTTACCACCTTTTTACTATTTATATGCTTATTTCAAGGATTCCGTTTTCTGCTCACAGCCAGTCTCTTGTCCCACTCTCTCTTTGCTTCTGATATTTCTTTTATCACTTCCCCTCTGAATTCCCTGTTCTCAGCCTGGTTCTCACTGGATTATCAACCTGACATCGGCATCCTCATTTCTGCGTCAGGGATACAAGGCAAAGGCAGTTATGTGGAATTAGGTCACAGATCGGCCATGATCTCACTGAACAGCAGAACATGCTTCGGGGATTAAAAGGCCTCTTCCTATTCCTATGTTCCTCTGGAATCAGGGTGACAGCAGGGTGGTGAAAGCAGATTCAATAATTGCTTTTGCAAAGGTTAAATACCAGAATAGGAAAAACTTGGAGAGATGTTGGGTCTAATTGGATAGTTTTTTTAAAGACTAAGTACAGATGCGATGGGCCTTCATTGTTGTTTTATTATATGTTTCTGTAGGATTAGAAATATGTTTATGTCTATCCTTTGATACAGAGCTTGGAGTGCAGCAGAAGCTGGGAACGGTTAAGGTTAATGTTGACCCCATACTGAACCTGCCACTCGTTCAGCTCACCACCTCCAAGCTGTGGACACCAAATGGGCATCGAGTTAGAGAGTTTCAAAAGGACAGATTTGGGATGACAGTCTCACTGGCAGGGATTCTCAGGAGGGTTGATGGGGATGGCATTCAGAGGGGAGGAGGGTGACTGTGTCCCTTGCAATGCCAAGAGAAATTCTCCTGTGCCTCTGGTGTCACATGAAGTAATGTCAACACAAAACGTCATCCTCTTATTGGTGATGATAGCAATAACTAGAAAGCCTGAACAGTCCTGACAATGATTAATTTTGCAGAGAGGACCCTCAAACAGGCATCAAGCCCCTCCACAAAGGACCTAATGCTAATTGGTCACTCAGGGCAGCTGAATATTGTCTATGCTTTGGCCCCTGGTACATTTCAAACCATCTCTGGGTTCAGTTCACAGCCATTTTATGCCAGAGAAGTTTGAAAAAAACAAAGCCCTAACTTCTGAGCCATAGAGTCCCAGGTACAAGTTGTTCAGACTTCAGACAAAGAATATTGGTCTGGATTTTCGGGGGGCAGCGGACATCATCAGATTGCTACACCCCTCGAACTTTGTTCCGTCTGGATGCTGCTCCACATTTCTTGCCAGGTTTTCCAAGTCCGGCTTTGCCTCAGGGAACCCCATCGGATTGCAGTAGAGTCAGCGGAAGACAGGATAAGCCCCATTGTTATGGCAAGGTGCCATCGCTAAGTTCAAAGGTCCAGGATGAACGTTAGTGATGGGTGAATGGGTGCGTGGATCAATGATTAAATGGGTAGAGTGGTAGGGTGTGCATGTTGGTGAGGTAAGTGGGTAGGGTGGGTGAGATGGCAAGTGGGTGAAGGAGTAAGTTGGTTGGGTCACAGGTTGGTGAGGTGATAGTTGGGTGAGGTGGCAGGTGGGTGAGTGAGATGCTAATTGGGTAGATGGGTAAGTTGGCATTTGGGTGGGGAGAGCTGACAGATCTTGCCATGGGGGGGGGGGGTGTGGACAGTTGGTTGCGGGGGGGAGCATGTTCAGAAAGGAATGTCAAGTCAGGTCGGGTAGGTGGGGGAGTCAGATGAGTATTTTGTCTGATTGGGAGGAGCCTGTGGACCACGGGGTAGTCGGGGGAGGGAGGGAGGGGGGGGGGGGGGGGTGAGGGAGTAGTCGGTTGGGTAGGATAGTAATTGTGGAGTCAACAGCGTAATCAGGTCGGGGGTGGGGGTTAGTTGGGGTGTCAGTGGGGGGAGGGGGTGGGATGGCAAGTTGAGGGGTCAGTGTAATATTTGTGGGGGTGGTTACTGAGGAGTTGAACTAGATTTTAATCTAACATTTCCTGGCTAACTACCCAGGTAAGTACAACAGAACTGTCTCAAGTCAATGACTCTGAGAGTCAGAGACATAGGTAAATGATCCAGAGAGCAGGGGGGATTGCACACTGGGAGTTGAAACTTCCTGGACCATTCCCATAGTGGCCAGCAAATCAGGACTTGCGCCGGATCGCACCCACATCTTGGGTCACACATCAGGAGACTGGAATCTAGACCAATGAGATGCTTCTGTCTTGAACTGAGAACAAACACCATTTGCACAATGCCTAAAATTTGCTGGACTTTCCAATTTATCTTCGGTATATACTTATTTATTAATAAGTGAAGCGCGAATCCAGTTTTCCAATTCTACCCAGCAACCGGATGCCAGCTGGCTTCCGGATTTGGGAAAGATTTCTTCATTTACAACAAGTTGAGAGGAAGGTTTTTAAAGTTGTCCATCACTGATAAATGCAGGATGATCTGTTCCATTGATGGGAGTGTTTGAACAAGCAAGATACAGGAAAATGACAGGAATCCCTTCCTAACAGGTCTCTGGAAAATCCCAAATTCCAATTAATAGCTTCAGAGTTGAACGCAGTCAATTACCATAGAGTCAATTATAAATGAACATAGAACATACAGTGCAGAAGGAGGGCATTCGACCCATCGAGTCAGCACTGACCCACTGAAGCCCTCACTTCCACCCTATCCCCGTAACCCAATAATGCCTCCTAACCTTTTTGGTCACTAAGGGCAATTTAGCATGGCCAATCCACCTAACCTGAACATCTTTGGACTGTGGGAGGTAACCGGAGCACCCGGAGGAAACCCACACAGACACAGGGAGAACGTGGACACTCCGCACAGACAGTGACCCAGCGGGGAATCGAACCTGGGACCCTGGCACTGTGAGGCCACAGTGCTATCCAATTGTGCTACCGTGCCACCCTAAATGGATAGAACCAGGGAATGTTCTGTCAAATGTATCAATAAAAGTGGCTCTCTGATGTAGGCTTGTCGCTACAATGGCACAGGGGGAGTGTTTGGGCTGGACGCAGGGGGTATGTTTGGGTGGGGGCACAGGGAGTATGTTTGGGTGGGGGCACAGGGGGTATGTTTGGGTGGGGGCACAGGGAGTATGTTTGGGTGGGGGCACAGGGGGTATGTTTGGGTGGGGGCACAGGGAGTATGTTTGGGTGGGGGCACAGGGGGTATGTTTGGGTGGGGGCGCAGGGTGTATGTTTTGGTGAAGGTGCAGGGAGTGTGTTTGGCCGGGGGCGCAGGGGGTATGTTTGGGCTGGACGCAGTGGGTATGTTTGGGCGGGGGCACAGGGAGTGTGTTTGGGCGGGGGCACAGGGAGTGTGTTTGGGTGGGGGCGCAGGGAGTGTGTTTGGGTGGGGGTGCAGGGGGTATGTTTGGGTGGGGGAGCAGGGCGTGTGTTTGGGTGGGGGTGCAGGGAGTGTGTTTGGGTGGGGGCACAGGGAGTGTGTTTCGGTGGGGGCGCAGGGAGTGTGTTTGGGTGGGGGGGCAGGGGATGTGTTTGGGTGGGGGTGCAGGGAGTATGTTTGGGTGGGGGCACAGGGGGTGTGTTTGGGTGGGGGTGCAGGGAGTGTGTTTGGGTGGGGGCGCAGGGAGTGTGTTTGGGTGGGGTGCAGGGGATGTGTTTGGGTGGGGGCACAGGGGGTATGTTTGGGTGGGGGCACAGGGGGTATGTTTGGGCGGGGGCGCAGGGCGTGTGTTTGGGCGGGGGCACAGGAAGTATGTTTGGGTGGGGACGCAGGGGGTATGTTTGGGTGGGGGCACAGGGGGTGTGTTTGGGTTGGGGCACAGGGAGTGTGTTTGGGTGGGGACGCAGGGGGTATGTTTGGGTGGGGGTGCAGGGGGTATGTTTGGGTGGGGGTGCAGGGGGTATGTTTGGGTGGGGGTGCAGGGAGTGTGTTTGGGTGGGGGCACAGGGGATGTGTTTGGGTGGGGGCACGGGGGTGTGTTTGGGTGGGGGCACGGGGGTGTGTTTGGGTGGGGGCGCAGGGGGTGTGTTTAGGTGGGGGTGCAGTGGGTATGTTTGGGCGGGCGCAGCGGGTGTGTTTGGGCGGGGGCGCAGGGGGTGTGTTTGGGTGGCGGCACAGGGGGTGTGTTTGGGTGGGGGCACAAGGGGTACGTTTAGGTTGGGGCACAGGGGGTATGTTTGGGTGGGGGTGCAGGGGGTATGTTTGGATAGGGGCGCAGGGGGTATGTTTGGGTGGGGGCACAAGGGGTGTGTTTGGGTGGGGGCACAGGGGATGTGTTTAGGTTGGGGCACAGGGAGTATGTTTGGGTGGGGGCGCAGGGTGTCTGTTTGGGTGGGGGTGCAGGGGCTATGTTTGGGTGGGGGCACGGGGGTGTGTTTGGGCGGGGGCACAGGGAGTATGTTTGGGTGGGGGCGCAGGGGGTCTGTTTGGGTTGGGGTGCAGGGGCTATGTTTGGATGGGGGCACGGGGAGTGTGTTTGGGTGGGGTCACAGGGGTATGTTTGGGCGGGGGCGCACGGGGTGTGTTTGGGTGGGGGCACAGGGGGTATGTTTAGGTGGGGGCGCACGGGATGTGTTTGGGTGGGGGTGCAGGGGGTGTGTTTGGGTGGGGGCGCAGGGAGTGTGTTTGGGTGGGGGTGCAGGGGGTATGTTTGGGTGGGGGCGTAGGGGGTGTGTTTGGATGGGGGCACAGGGGGTATGTTTGGGGTGGGGGCGCAGGGGGTATGTTTGGGCGGGGGCACAGGGGGTATGTTTGGGCGGGGGTGCAGGGAGTGTGTTTGGGTGGGGGCACAGGGGATGTGTTTGGGTGGGGGCACGGGGGTGTGTTTGGGTGGGGGCACGGGGGTGTGTTTGGGTGGGGGCGCAGGGGGTGTGTTTAGGTGGGGGTGCAGTGGGTATGTTTGGGCGGGCACAGGGGGTGTGTTTGGGTGGGGGCACAAGGGGTACGTTTAGGTTGGGGCACAGGGGGTATGTTTGGGTGGGGGTGCAGGGGGTACGTTTAGGTTGGGGCACAGGGGGTATGTTTGGGTGGGGGTGCAGGGGGTATGTTTGGATAGGGGCGCAGGGGGTATGTTTGGGTGGGGGCACAGGGGGTGTGTTTGGGTGGGGGCACAGGGGATGTGTTTAGGTTGGGGCACAGGGAGTATGTTTGGGTGGGGGCGCAGGGTGTCTGTTTGGGTGGGGGTGCAGGGGCTATGTTTGGGTGGGGGCACGGGGGTGTGTTTGGGCGGGGGCACAGGGAGTATGTTTGGGTGGGGGCGCAGGGGGTCTGTTTGGGTGGGGGTGCAGGGGCTATGTTTGGGTGGGGGCACGGGGAGTGTATTTGGGTGGGGTCACAGGGGTATGTTTGGGCGGGGGTGCAGGGGGTGTGTTTGGGTGGGGTCACAGGGGGTATGTTTGGGTGGGGGCGCAGGGTGTATGTTTGGGCGGGGGCGCACGGGGTGTGTTTGGGTGGGGGCACAGGGGGTATGTTTAGGTGGGGGCGCACGGGGTGTGTTTGGGTGGGGGTGCAGGGGGTGTGTTTGGGTGGGGGCGCAGGGAGTGTGTTTGGGTGGGGGTGCAGGGGGTATGTTTGGGTGGGGGCGTAGGGGGTGTGTTTGGATGGGGGCACAGGGGGTATGTTTGGGTGGGGGCGCAGGGGGTGTGTTTGGGCGGGGGCACAGGGGGTATGTTTGGGCAGGGGCGCATGGGGTGTGTTTAGGTGGGGGCCCAGGGGGTGTGTTTGGGTGGGGGCGCAGGGGGCATGTTTGGGTGGGGGCACGGGGGGTATGTTTGGGTGGGGGCACAGGGGGTATGTTTGGTTGGGGCACAGGGGGTATGTTTGGGTGGGGGCACAGGGCGTATGATTTGGCGGGCCACAAGGGGTATGTTTGCGTGGGGGCGCAGGGAGTGTGTTTGGGAAGGGGCACAGGGAGTATGTTTGGATGGGGGCACAGGGGGTATGTTTGGGTGGGGGCGCAGGGGTTATGTTTGGGCGGGGGCGCAGGGGGTATGTTTGGGCAGGGGCGCTTTGGGTGTGTTTAGGTGGGGGCACAGGGGGTGTGTTTGGGTGGGGGCGCAGGGGGCATGTTTGGGTGGGGGCACAGGGGGTATGTTTGGGTGGGGACACAGGGGGTATGTTTGGGTGGGGACACAGGGGGTATGTTTGGGTGGGGGCACAGGGCGTATGATTTGGCGGGCCACAAGGGGTATGTTTGGGTGGGGGCACAGGGGGTGTGTTTGGGTCAGGGCGCAGGGGGTATGTTTGGGTGGGGGCGCAGGGAGTGTGTTTGGGAAGGGGCACAGGGAGTATGTTTGGGTGGGGGCGCAGGGGGTATGTTTGGGTCGGGGCGCAGGGGGTATGTTTGGGTGGGGGCACAGGGGGTATGTTTGGGCGGGGGGCAGAGGGTGTATTTGGGTGGGGGCACAGGGGGTATGTTTGGGTGGGGGAACAGGGGGTATGTTTGGGTGGGAGCACAGGGGGTGTGTTTGGGTGGGGAGCAGGGGGTGTGTTTGGGTGGGGGCACAGGGGGTATGTTTGGGCGGGGGGCAGGGGGTGTATTTGGGTGGGGGCACAGGGGGTATGTTTGGGTGGGGGCACAGGGGGTATGTTTGGGTGGGGGCGCAGGGAGTGTGTTTGGGTGGGGGTGCAGTGAGTAAGTTTGGGTGGGGGTGCAGGGGGTGTGTTTGGGTGGGGGCGCAGGGAGTGTGTTTGGGCGGGGGCACGGGGTATGTTTGGGTGGGGGTGCAGGGGGTGTGTTTGGGTGGGGTCACAGGGGGTATGTTTGGGTGGGGGCGCAGGGGGTATGTTTGGGCGGGGGCACAGGGGGTGTGTTTGGGTGGGGGCACAGGGGGTGTGTTTGGGTCAGGGCGCAGGGGGTATGTTTGGGTGGGGGCGCAGGGGGTATGTTTCGGCGGGGGCACGGGGGTGTATTTGGGTGGGTGCACAGGGGGTATGTTTGGGTGGGGGCACGGGGGTGTGTTTGGGCGGGGCACAGGGGTGTGTTAGGGTGGGGGCGCAGGAGTGTGTTTGGGTGGGGGTGCAGGGGGTATGTTTGGGCGGGGGCACGGGGGTGTGTTTGGGTGGGGGCGCAGGGGTGTGTTTGGGTGGGGGTGCAGGGGGTATGTTTGGGTGGGGGCACAGGGGTATGTTTGGGTGGGGGCACAGGGGGTGTGTTTGGGTGTGGAGCAGGGGGTGTGTTTGGGCAGGGGCACAGGGTGTGTGTTTGGGCGGGGGCACGGGGTATGTTTGGGTGGGGGCGCAGGGGTTATGTTTGGGCGGGGGCGCAGGGGGTATGTTTGGGCAGGGGCGCTTTGGGTGTGTTTAGGTGGGGGCACAGGGGGTGTGTTTGGGTGGGGGCGCAGGGGGCATGTTTGGGTGGGGGCACAGGGGGTATGTTTGGGTGGGGACACAGGGGGTATGTTTGGGTGGGGACACAGGGGGTATGTTTGGGTGGGGGCACAGGGGGTGTGTTTGGGTCAGGGCGCAGGGGGTATGTTTGGGTGGGGGCGCAGGGAGTGTGTTTGGGAAGGGGCACAGGGAGTATGTTTGGGTGGGGGCGCAGGGGGTATGTTTGGGTCGGGGCGCAGGGGGTATGTTTGGGTGGGGGCACAGGGGGTATGTTTGGGCGGGGGGCAGAGGGTGTATTTGGGTGGGGGCACAGGGGGTATGTTTGGGTGGGGGAACAGGGGGTATGTTTGGGTGGGAGCACAGGGGGTGTGTTTGGGTGGGGAGCAGGGGGTGTGTTTGGGTGGGGGCACAGGGGGTATGTTTGGGCGGGGGGCAGGGGGTGTATTTGGGTGGGGGCACAGGGGGTATGTTTGGGTGGGGGCACAGGGGGTATGTTTGGGTGGGGGCGCAGGGAGTGTGTTTGGGTGGGGGTGCAGTGAGTAAGTTTGGGTGGGGGTGCAGGGGGTGTGTTTGGGTGGGGGCGCAGGGAGTGTGTTTGGGCGGGGGCACGGGGTATGTTTGGGTGGGGGTGCAGGGGGTGTGTTTGGGTGGGGGCACAGGGGGTATGTTTGGGTGGGGGCGCAGGGGGTATGTTTGGGCGGGGGCACAGGGGGTGTGTTTGGGTGGGGGCACAGGGGGTGTGTTTGGGTCAGGGCGCAGGGGGTATGTTTGGGTGGGGGCGCAGGGGGTATGTTTCGGCGGGGGCACGGGGGTGTATTTGGGTGGGTGCACAGGGGGTATGTTTGGGTGGGGGCACGGGGGTGTGTTTGGGTGGGGGCACAGGGGTGTGTTAGGGTGGGGGCGCAGGAGTGTGTTTGGGTGGGGGTGCAGGGGGTATGTTTGGGCGGGGGCACGGGGGTGTGTTTGGGTGGGGGCGCAGGGGTGTGTTTGGGTGGGGGTGCAGGGGGTATGTTTGGGTGGGGGCACAGGGGGTATGTTTGGGTGGGGCACAGGGGGTGTGTTTGGGTGTGGAGCAGGGGGTGTGTTTGGGCAGGGGCACAGGGTGTGTGTTTGGGCGGGGGCACGGGGTATGTTTGGGTGGGGGTGCAGGGGGTGTGTTTGGGCGGGGGCAGGGGGTATGTTTGGGTGGGGGGCAGGGGATGTGTTTGAACGGGAATGCAGGGGGTGTGTAGGGTGAAGGTGCACAGGGGTATGTTTGTGCGGGGGCACAGGGGGTATGTTTGGGCGGGGGTGGAGGGGGTGTGTTTGGGTGGGGGCACAGGGGGTATGTTTGGGCGGGGGTGGAGGGGGTGTGTTTGGGTGGGGGCACAGGGGGTATGTTTGGGTGGGGGCACAGGGAGTGTGTTTGGGCGGGGGTGCAGGGGGTATGTTTGGGCGGGGGGTACGGGGGTATGTTTGGGCGGGGGTGCAGGGGATGTGTTTGGGTGGGGGTGCAGAGAGTGTGTTTGGGCGGGGGGGGTGTTTGGGTGGGGACGCAGGGGGTATGTTTGGGCGGGGGTGGAGGGGGTGTGTTTGGGTGGGGGCACAGGGGGTATGTTTGGGTGGGGGCGCAGTGGGTATGTTTGGGTGGGGGCGCAAGGGGTGTGTTTGGGCGGGGGGCAGGGGGTATGTTTGGGCAGGGGGTGTGTTTGGGTGGGGGCACAGGGGGTATGTTTGGGCGGGGGGCAGGGGGCTATGTTTGAGCAGGGGGTACGGGGGTATGTTTGGGCGGGGGTGCAGGGGATGTGTTTGGGTGGGGGTGCAGAGAGTGTGTTTGGGCGGGGGGGGTGTTTGGGTGGGGGCGCAGGGGGTATGTTTGGGCGGGGGTGGAGGGGGTGTGTTTGGGTGGGGGCACAGGGGGTATGTTTGGGTGGGGGCGCAGTGGGTATGTTTGGGTGGGGGCGCAAGGGGTGTGTTTGGGCGGGCGCAAGGGGTGTGTTTGGGCGGAGGTGCAGGGAGTGTGTTTGGGCGGGGGGGGTGTTTGGGTGGGGGCGCAGGGGGTATGTTTGGGCGGGGGCGGAGGGGGTGTGTTTGGGTGGGGGCACAGGGGGTATGTTTGGGTGGGGGCGCAGTGGGTATGTTTGGGTGGGGGCGCAAGGGGTGTGTTTGGGCGGGCGCAAGGGGTGTGTTTGGGCGGAGGTGCAGGGAGTGTGTTTGGGCGGGGGCGCAGGGGTATGTTTGGGCGGGGGCGCAGGGGGTATGTTTGGGCGGGGGGCAGGGGGTATGTTTGGGCAGGGGGTGTGTTTGGGTGGGGGCACAGGGGGTATGTTTGGACGGGGGTGCAGGGGATGTGTTTGGGTGGGGGTGCAGGGGGTGTGTTTGGGCGGGGGGGTGTTTGGGTGGGGGCGCAGGGGGTATGTTTGGGCGGGGGCGCAGGGGGTGTGTTTGGGTGGGGGCACAGGGCGTATGATTTGGCGGGCCACAAGGGGTATGTTTGGGTGGGGTCACAGGGGGTGTGTTTGGGTCAGGGCGCAGGGGGTATGTTTGGGTGGGGGCACAGGGGGTATGTTTGGGTGGGGGCACAGGGGGTGTGTTTGGGTCAGGGCGCAGGGGGTATGTTTGGGTGGGGGCGCAGGGAGTGTGTTTGGGTCGGGGAGCAGGGGGTATGTTTGGGTGGGGGCACAGGGGTATGTTTGGGCGGGGGCAGAGGGTGTATTTGGGTGGGGGCACAGGGTGTATGTTTGGGTGGGGGCACAGGGGGTATGTTTGGGTGGGGGCACGGGGTGTGTTTGGGTGGGGAGCAGGGGGTATGTTTGGGCGGGGGGCAGGGGGTGTATTTGGGCGGGGGGCACAGGGGGTGTATTTGGGTGGGGGCACAGGGGGTATGTTTGGGTGGGGGCACAGGGGGTGTGTTTGGGTGGGGAGCAGGGGGTGTGTTTGGGCGGGGGCACAGGGGGTATGTTTGGGTGGGGGCGCAGGGAGTGTGTTTGGGTGGGGGTGCAGGGAGTAAGTTTGGGTGGGGGTGCAGGGGGTGTGTTTGGGTGGGGGCGCAGGGAGTGTGTTTGGGCGGGGGCACGGGGTATGTTTGGGTGGGGGTGCAGGGGTTGTGTTTGGGTGGGGTCACAGGGGGTATGTTTGGGTGGGGGCGCAGGGAGTATGTTTGGGCGGGGGCGCACGGGGTGTGTTTGGGTGGGGGCACAGGGGTGTGTTTGGGCGGGGGCACAGGGGGTATGTTTGGGCGGGGGCGCAGGGGGTATGTTTGGGCGGGGGCACAAGGGGTATGTTTGGGTGGGGGCGCAGGGGGTATGTATGGGTGGGGGCGCAGGGGGTGTATTTGGGCGGGGGCACAGGGGGTGTGTTTGGGTGGGGGCACAGGGGGTGTGTTTGGGTCAGGGCGCAGGGGGTATGTTTGGGTGGGGGCGCAGGGGGTATGTTTGGGCAGGGGCACGGGGGTGTGTTTGGGTGGGTGCACAGGGGGTATGTTTGGGTGGGGGCACGGGGGTGTGTTTGGGTGGGGGCACAGGGGGTATGTTTGGGTGGGGGCACAGGGGGTGTGTTTGGGTGTGGAGCAGGGGGTGTGTTTGGGCGGGGGCACAGGGTGTGTGTTTGGGCGGGGGCACGGGGTATGTTTGGGTGGGGGTGCAGGGGATGTGTTTGGGCGGGGGCAGGGGGTATGTTTGGGTGGGGGTGCAGGGGGTGTGTTTGGGCGGGGGGCAGGGGGTATGTTTGGGTGGGGGGCAGGGGATGTGTTTGAACGGGAATGCAGGGGGTGTGTAGGGTGAATGTGCACAGGGGTATGTTTGTGCGGGGGCACAGGGGGTGTGTTGGGCGGGGGCACAGGGGGTATGTTTGGGCGGGGGTGGAGGGGGTATGTTTGGGTGGGGGCACAGGGGGTATGTTTGGTTGGGGGCACAGGGAGTGTGTTTGGGCGGGGGTGCAGGGGGTATGTTTGGTCGGGCGCAGGGGGTGTATTTGGGCGGGGGCGCAGGGGGTATGTTTGGGTCAGGGCGCAGGGCTGTGTTTGGGCGGGGGTGCAGGGGGTGTGTTTGGGCAGGGGGTGTGTTTGAGTGGGGGCACAGGGGGTATGTTTGGGCGGGGTGTGTGTTTGGGTGGGGGCACAGGGGGTATGTTTTGGCGGGGGTGCAGGGGATGTGTTTGGGTGGGGGTGCAGGGGGTGTGTTTGGGCGGGGGGGGTGTTTGGGTGGGGGCACAGGGGGTATGTTTGGACGGGGTGCAGGGCTGTGTTTGGGCGGGGGGTGCAGGGGGTGTGTTTGGGCGGGGTTGTGTTTGGGTGGGGGCACAGGGGGTATGTTTGGGCGGGGTTGTGTTTGGGTGGGGGCACAGGGGGTATGTTTGGGCGGGGTGTGTGTTTGGGTGAGGGCTCAGGGGGTATGTTTGGGCGGGGGTGCAGGGGATGTGTTTGGGTGGGGGTGCAGGGGGTGTGTTTGGGCGGGGGGGGTGTTTGTGTGGGGGCACAGGGGGTATGTTTGGGCGGGGGTGCAGGGGGTGTGTTTGGGCGGGTGCGCAGGGGATTACTTTCGTTGGAGGTGCAGGGGGTATGTTTTGGCGGCAGTATAGGGGGTAATTTGGCCGTGAGTAGAGGGGGTAATTTGGCCGTGTGTATAGGGGGTAAGTTTGGGCGGGGGTATGTTTGGGCGGGGGGGGAGGGGCGGGGGGGGCAGGTAAACCAAAGACAATTCAGATTGGAAGTCAGTTTTTAAAATACGGATATGATAATATGGTCTCAGTAAACACGACTGAAAAACAGTCATTAGAATCCCAGCTGGTGCACAGAAGAAGGAAGGTCCCCCCCCCCCCCCCGCCCAGTCTGGACCCACTGAGTCAGTCCCACAACAATCCGCTTGGTTCAAACTGTGGCCGTCTAATTCTACGAGCATGCAGCCCACCAGGATCTGGGCAATAAAATGCTGACCTTATTTTTTCTTTTTTTATAAATTTAGAGTATCCAATTATTTTTTTCCAATTAAGAGGCAATTTAGCGTGGCCAATCCACCTACCCTGCACATCTTTGGGTTGTGGGGGCGGAACCCACGCAGACACGGGGAGAATGTGCAAACTCCACACGGACAGTGACCCAGAGCCGGGATTCGAACCTGGGGCCTCGGCGCCATGAGGCTGCAGGGCTAACCCACTGCGCCACCGTGCTGCCCTATAAAATGCTGACCTGACCAGTGATGGCCACAATGCAGGAATGGGACATGTTGGATTCAGCGCTGGGCCCTGGTGATTCACATAGTTATTGACCAACTTCACCGAGAAAAAGGCTGTTTGCCACTGGGTATCTGCAGAGTCCCAGCGTGAAAGACACGCGAGACAAGATGGAATCACTGAGGGAGTGTGGATCGTTTGTGGGAGGGGCTAAACTGGGGAGAGATCTGCAAATGATAATCATTAAACACAACCTTTATCAGCAGTTTCCAGGGTTCAACTGGATTTTAATACACTGGACAGCAGAATATTTTCATTTTATACTGAAAGGGGAGGATTTGCAGGGTAGCACAATGGTTTGCACTGTTGCTTCACAGTTCCAGGGCCCCAGGTTCAATTCCCGGCTTGGGTCACTGTCTGTGCAGAATCTGCACGTTTTCCCCGTGTCTGCGTGGGTTTCCTCCGGGTGCTCCGGTTTCCACCCACAAGTCCCGAAAGATGCGTTTGTTCGGTGAATTGGACGTTGTGAATTCTCCCTCTGTGTACCCGAACAGGCGCCGGAATGTGGCGACTAGGGGCTTTTCACAGTAACTTCACTGCAGTGTTAATGTCAGCCTACTTGTGACACTAGTAATTATTATTATTTGGGACATGTTCCTTTGTGCACAACATGATGTGAGTGTGCTGTTGCTGGTATCTGTGTGTGTTCCACCCCTCAAGCCCCGCCAGATAGTCTTCTTTCTGCCTGGCTTATTTTGAAGCCAGCCCCCGGGTGTTGTGAAGCAGGGGGCAGCCAATCCTTTCTTTCAAAAAATATAAACGCGGAATAAAGAGGTTGTGGGAAAAATGCCCATTTCTGCAGCATCTGTAATTGGTGTTTCAGCCACACGGGTGCGGCTGCGCTGGTCACTGTGGAGAGAACTACATCCACTTAACACATTGCTACAGTTTGCAAGCACATGACAGACATCCATCCGCATGCAGGGCGCTCCTGTGAGGTGCAACTTGACGTGCATCGCATTCCAGCTCTCACGTTAAGGCTGCTTCTCCGGCGATGGAATACAAACAGCATGAAGTCTGCATGAGCAAATGTGCAGAAGCATTGATATAAAAGAGAGAGAGATTCGGGTCACAGTGCCATTCTCCCAGCCAGGTGGATTATTGTAGAGGGACAGACTGGTGGTGGGATGGGGGGGAGGGGGGGGGGTTATAACAGCAAGCAACTTTCAAACAGCCAGGTAAGGCAGTGAGAATGAAGTGAGTGACAAATAAAACATTCCTTCCCCCCCAATCCCACCCCCTCTGGATGCTTCCTCCACCCACAGCCACAGACTGGATTCTCACACATGCGATTCTGGTTCAAGCATCGACTAATTCTCAAAGCTCGTTGACATGACAGGCAAGCAAAAGGGGGGAACGTGAAATGCTCACTGTGTCCCACAAAAGGTCTGCATTATTTACACAGCCCAACCCCCACCCAGAGCACAGCACACCCCCCCCCCCCCCCCCCCCCCCCACCCAGAGCACAGCACACCCCAGGGGCACACGTACAAGAACAAACAAGGCATTCGGATTCTTTATTGACAAACCTTCCAGGTCTGTGTTCTCGTTGTGGTTCACTTGCTTCAGGGGGCAGCAGAAGATTTCGTGACACTTGGCACGAAATGGGGACTCTTTTTTCTTAGCCTCCGAGGATTGGACAGAGTCTCGATGCAACACATAGTAATCCTGTGTGTCAGAGGCAGCGTCATCCAGAACTGTGGTTTTCACAACAACAAAATGAACTGACATTAGAAGGTGTTCACCTGAGGACTCTCCCGATCATCTCCCCTGAACAGCAGCTTCAAACATTCACGCCGATTGCGCTTTGCAAACACAGAAATATCAACCGCAACGTTGGACATCTCTAAGTCTGCAACATGGATTACATTTCTATCATGCACCTTTAAATCTCTCGATATTTCTCAGGACGATTGCATCACTCCTCCAGCAAACTCCCTCCTTCTCAAGCACAATGCCCCAAGGTGGAGGCTTTCTTTACTAAAACAAAACCTCTTGCAACATCACAAATCCCGCACTCCCTTCATCTCAAAAGGGACTCTGGAGCCAATGGTGAAGAATTGAGGCTTTAGTTGTCCAGAAACTTGGTCAGACACTACCTGGAATAACCACATTCAGTTTGGGACCAGGAACCTCAGGAAGGGTATATTGGGGGTGGGGGGTGGGGGGTGGTGCAGCGCAGATTCACCACAATGATCCCGTGGGTTTAAAGGATTGAACTAAGAAGACAGGGTGCACAGATTCGGCCTTTAGTTTCCTGGAGTTTAGAAGGTTGACTGATGTTGTGGTTAGCACTGCTGCCTCACAGCGCCAGGGGCGCGGGTTCAATTCCGACCTCGGATGACTGTGCAGAGTTTGCACTTTCTCCCCGTGTCTGCGTGGGTTTCCTCCCATGGGGATAGGGTGGGGGTGTCGGCCTAGGTAGGATGCTGTTTCCGAGGGTCAGTGCGGCCTCCTGCACTGGGGGGATTCTGTGATTCTATTATGAAATGATTAATAGGTAAGATGTACAGAAATGATTTCCTCTGGTGGGGCATCTAACCCAGATGAAGGAGCCATAACCTGAAAACTGGAGCCAGGCCATTGAAGGGGAAAATCAGGAACCACTTCTTCAATTAGAGAGTAGCAAGTATCTGAGATTACCTCCTTTAAAGGGCTGGGGTAGGGCAGTGATTGGCGGGGATTTTTGTTGGATGTATCAGTAGCAGGCCCTTGGCGCCTTCTCTATCACTATTGCGGGCAACACAGTAGCACAAGTGGATAGGACTGTGGCATCACAGCGCCAGGGTCCCAGGTTCGATTCCCCGCTGGGTCACTGTCTGCACGTTCTCCCCGTGTCTGCGTGGGTTTCCTCCGTGTGCTCCGGTTTCCTCCCACAGTCCAAAGACGTGCAGGTTAGGTGGATTGGCCATGATAAATTGCCCTTAGTGACCAAAAAGGTTAGGAGGGGTTATTGGGTTACGGGGATAGGGTGGAAGTGAGGGCTTAAATGGGTCGGTGCAGACTCGATGGGCCAAATGGCCTCCTTCTGCACCGTATGTTCCATGTTCTATGAACAACACCATGGCCGCCCTTCTAACTCAACTCCACCTTCCAATCCTCTTCCTAGATTCTTTAATTCCCTTAGTATCAGAAAATTTACCCATCTCCATTTTTAAAAATTCATGTACGGGATGTGGGTGTCGCTGGTTAGGCCAGCATTTATTGCCCATCCCTAGTTTCCCTTCAGAAGGTGGTGGTGAGCTGCCATCTTGAACCGCTACAGCCCCTGAGGTGTAGGTACACCCTCAGTGCTGTTAGGGAGGGAGTTCCAGGATTTTGACGCCATGACAGTAAAGGAACGGCCGATATATTTCCAAGTCAGGATTGTGAGTGGGGTTCCCAGGTATCTGCTGCTCTTGTCCTTCTAGATGATAGTGGTTCAGGGTTTGGAAAGTGTTGTCGAAGGAACCTTGGTGAATTACTGCAATGCATCTTGTAGATGGTACACATGGCTTCCACTGTTTGTAGGCGGTGGAGTGTTTGAATGTTTGTGGAAGGGGAGCAATCAAGCGGGTTGCTTTGTCCTGGATGGTGTTGAGCTCCTTTCGTGTTGTTGAAGCTGCACTCATCCAGGCAAGTGGAGAGTATTCCATTACACTTCTGACTTGTGCCTTGTGGACAGGCTTTGGGGGATCAGAAGGTGTGTTACTCGCCACAGAAATAGCCATCTTGAATATACTGAATGACTGGACATCCAAAGCTCTCTGGGGTGGAGAATTTCAAACATTCACAATCCGTTGAGTGAAGAAATTTCTCCTCATTTTAGTCCCAAATGGCCATCCCATTATTCTTAGGCTGTGACGCTGTGTGCTCCATTCCCCAGCTGGGGGGAAACATGTTCGCAGCATCTACCCTGGCAAAAGCCCCCAGCGGTCTAACCTGACTGGAACACTTAATTGTAAATTGATTTTTGCAAGGTGAACTGGTGGTGGAGCAGAACCAGCAGCCAATGCACAGGTTCATTAACCACCTACATCCCAAACACCCAGTCAATTAGAAGACAGATTAACCAAAACATTGGTTAAGAAACGTGCACTGTGGCAAGAAACTTACTGACAGCATTGGACAAAGATGATTTAAAGTATTGTTCATGCCAAAAGCAGTTTAATAATTCACAATCAGCCTCATGATATTTCTTTCAAGACAAGTGGGTATATAGAAGCTATGATTTACTCTTTTAATCAACTGACTTCAGCTACATTTCAAAGTTGTAAAGTGCTTTGGGACAACATGGAGGCACAATAAAAGAGAAAATAAATCTCCCTTTTTATGTATTGAGCTCACGCGCCCAAATCTGGTGAATAAAGATTGTGGGATCTTTCATCCTGAAAGTGTTGACACTCCTTTATATTCCCAAATTAGTAGCCGGGAATCAGTGGGTGGAATTTCAGATGATCCCACGGAGTGGGAGGGTCGGAATATCCCAGCCAAAATTCCTGACGATCCCGCTGAGTGCGGAGGGCCGGAAAAATCCCAACCAATGCTTTATTTCAAACCTTGAAGATGTAAAAGTGACAATAATCTAAAAAATATATATTTTTGATCGGCAAGAGTTCTTTATGGTAAATGTCGTTCAAAGTGCAGTTAGGGCCACAATCAGAACAGCTGTCACATTATTGCAGCAGGCTGAAGGGCCAAATGGCCTGCTCCTATTCCTCATTCTTGTGTTCGAAATGTCAGTGAGCAACATGTCACCTGCTCCTGGGAAGAGTATTCTGCACAGGCTAAAGAAGCACAGAATGTTCTCACATCTTGTTCTACCCTCTGAAGCAATCCTCTGAAGTAATTTCCACAAACTCCACCAAGCATTTCAACACAATAATTTCAGTTAACCTCGGATAAAACATATTAGTAAATGGAATGTTCAAAGTGTGTGCGAGGGATGTAATGGCTGGAGAGCTCACAGAGGTTCACAGTGAGCTATTATAGATACAAGGAAGAGATGCCACACTTGATTACCTTGCTGAGATTTTCTTTGGAAGGGTTTTATGTTATGGTGAATAAGTACAGTTCATTGGACGTCACACTCTAATCCTTGATCTTCAATCGTTTATTTTAAATGGGCTGACACTCCAAGCAGGAAAGGCAAACTGCTCCAATGAGAGTTTGTGTTCCCCCTGTCCATCTGGGCCAAAGAACATGATAGCCTGAGCATTCATTCCGTAATGTCTGTGGGATCTTGCTGTGCACAGATCGACTGCTGTGTGTGTCTACGTCACACCAATGACAACATTCCTAAAGTGCTTTATTGACTGCGAAACACTAGAGACAGCCATGTTCTGTTAAATAATTTAAAACAAAATAGAATGAAGGATGTGAGGCGTAATTAATGAATTTGGACGACTTACATTGTTGTGATCAAGACCTGGAGCAGGGCTTAATAATAATAATCTTTATTAGTGTCACAAGTAGGCTTACATTAATACTGCAATTAAGTTACTGTGAAAATCCCCTAGTCGCCAAATTCCGGCTCCTGTTCGGGTACTCTGAGGGGGAATTCAGAATTTTCAATTCACCTAACATGCACGTCTTTCGGGACTTATGGGAGGAAACTGGAGCGCCCGGAGGAAACCCACGCATACACGGGGAGAATGTGCAGACTACGCACAGACAGTGACCCAAGCCGGGAATCGAACCCGGGTCCCTGGCGCTGTGAAGCACAGTGCTAACCACTGTGCTACCATGCCACTGGTAACCATAACCTTTTTTTTAAATTAAAATTTAGAGTACCCAATTAATTTTTTCCAATTATGGAGCAGTTTAGCATGGCCAATCCACCTACCTTGCACATCTTTGGGTTTGGGGCGAAAACCATGCAAACACGGGGAGAATGTGCAAACTCCACACGAACCCAGAGCCGGGATCGAACCTGGGACCTCGGCATGGGAGGCAGCAGTGCTAACCACTGTGTCACCGTGCTGCTCCGGTAACCATAACCTTTGACTCAAAGCACCATTATCAGATCCACTGCTGAGTGTTGGATGGTGTAGGTGTCCCAGGTGATGGATGGTGTGGTGAATGTGATTCACACCGGATTATAATCTGTATATACATGTGTCTATATTGTAAGTGCAGTTGCACTACCTGACCACCAGGGAGAGTAGCTCTGGGAATGCTCGAGAGTTGTACTGGGCTTCTCCCTTGACTCCACCCAGGGCTCCTCCCCCGGGAGCTGCTGTATAAAGATCAGTGCCACAGGGTCAGCCGGCCAGTTCACCGAACGTTCAACGGCTAACAGGCTGGCTCTGTTGTAAGTATATTAAAACCGCTATTTTAATCCTACAAGCTCGTGTCCGTAGAATTGTTGGTTCCAACAATTTAATATACTTAGGAAACAGACGAAGAAATCATGGAAGCAGCCCTCAAGCCCGGACGCCTAGAACTCGACCCACAGGATGCAGAGGCTAAGGAAATTTTTTCCCACTGGCTGAGATGTTTTAAAGCCTACCTGGCAGAAGCCAGCACCGCCGGAACAACGGAGGAACAAAAACTCAGCCTACTGCACGCGAGGGTAAGCCACAGAATCTCCACACAGCTAAATCCGACCGGTTCTTACACCGCAGCGCTGGCAATATTGGACAAAATGTACGTTAGACCCATTAACGAGGTTTATGCACGCCACGTGTTTACGACTCGCCGTCAGCGGCCTACAGAAACGCTTGCCGAGTTTGTAAGGGAATTGAACAATCTTTCCAATGACTGTAATTATCAAGCCGTTACCGCGGCTGAACATAGGGAGCTTGCTGTGCGGGACGTTTTCGTAGCGGGCCTTAGGTCTAACTATGTGCGCCAAGGACTGCTAGAAAAGGGGCCCCAGGACTTAGATACTACTGTGGAGGCTGCTACCACTATGGAAGTTTCCTTCCGCAGCTTCACATCGTTTCCCGCGGACCCCGCGACCTCATCGTGGACCCCCGACCAACAGTCCCCCCCCAGGCCTGTGCCGCACGGCCCCCCCAGCTACCGTGCTGCCAAAGCCAGTTACTCTGCTGCCCCAGCCAGTCACTCTGCTGCCCCAGCCAGTCATTCTGCTGCCCCAGCCAGTCATTCTGCTGCCCCAGCCTGCCATTTCTGTGGCCAAAGCCAGCACCCGCGGCAGCACTGCCCAGCCCGATCCGCGACCTGCAGCAGCTGCGGAAAGAAAGGCCACTATGCCAGAGTGTGCCTCGCGAAAAGGGCCCCAGTTTTTAACTCCCCTGCAGAGAGAACAAATCGCTCCCAGCACCGGCGGGCCCGCGGGGCCCGAAACGCTGCGGCCTATGCCCCGACTCCGCCCCCTCCCGCCACGTGCGATCCATGGGGGCCGCCATCTTGGCAAACCCCCACCATGCGGCCGGCCACGTGCGACTCATGGGGGCCGCCATCTTCCTCGCCGCTCACCACGTGCGATCCACGGGCCCCATCTGCATCGGCATGCTCAGATAGCTCATCTGAAGAATACGACTTCCCCGGGCACTCACCACGCGGCCCGCAACTCAACGCGGTCACTCTGGATCAATCCCGCCCCAAGCACCTACGAAGTTTGATGGCGGAGGTCCAGATCAACGGGTACAGCACGCCATGCCTCTTTGACTCCGGGAGCACCGAGAGCTTTATACCATCCAGAGCTGGTAAGACGTTGTTCGCTTTCTATTTTTCCGGTAAGCCAAACTATCGCCCTCGCTTCGGGCTCCCACTCAGTCCAAATCCAAGGACGCACCGTCGCTACGCTCACAATTCGAGGCGCTAGTTAATCTAAATTTAAACTTAATGTCCTGCCCGACCTCTGCGCGCCACTCTTATTAGGCCTGGATTTCCAGTTGAACCTCGAGAGCCTCACCCTCAGCTTCGGCGTGCCCCTGCCCCCACTCACTATCTGCAGCCTAGTCGCGCTGCGCATCTCTCCCTCTCCTCTCTTCGCCAATCTCACTCCAGATTGCAAGCCAGTAGCTACTCGCAGCAGGCGATACAGCCTACAGGATAGGGTCTTTATCCGATCGGACGTCCGACGGCTGCTCAGTGAGGGGATCATAGAGGCCAGTAATAGTCCCTGGAGAGCTCAGGAGGTGGTCGTCAAGACCGGGGAAAATTTTTGCATGGTCGTCGACTATAGCCAGACCATAAATCGCTTTACGCTCCTAGACGCATATCCCCTCCCCAGAATTGCAGACATGGTTAATCAGATCGCCCAGTATCGGCTATTTTCCACGGTGGATCTGAAGTCTGCATACCACCAGCTCCCAATCCGCCCGGAGGACCGCCACTACACGCCGTTCGAGGCCGATGGCCGCCTCTTCCACTTCCTCGGGGTCCCTTTCGGCGTCACTAATGGGGTCTCGGTGTTCCAACGAGCAATGGACCGAATGGTAGACCAGTACGGGCTGCGGGCCACGTTTCCGTATCTGGATAATGTTACCATCTGCGGCTATGACCAGCAGGACCACAACGCCAACCTCCACCGTTTTCTCCAAACGGCACAGAAATTAAATCTCACTTATAACAAGGAGAAATGCGTTTTCTGCACAAACAGACTGGCCATCCTCGGCTACGTTGTGGAGAACGGAGTCCTGGGCCCAGTCCTGGGCCCAGACCTGGACCGCATGCGCCCCCTCTTAGAACTCCCCTCTCTCATTGCCCCAAGGCCCTCAAACGGTGCTTGGGGTTCTTCTCATACTACGCCCAGTGGGTCCCTCAATATGCGGACAAAGCCCGCCCACTCTTTAAGGCCACACGATTTCCCCTGTCTGCTGAGGCGCGCCAGGCCTTCAGCTGCATCAAGGAGGACATCGCCAAGCGGCCATGCGGGCGGTGGATGAATCCACTCCCCTTCAGGTTGAGAGCGACGCCTCAGAGGTAGCTCTAGCAGCCACTTTAAATCAGGCAGGGAGGCCCTTTGCATTTTTCTCCCGTACCCTCTCCGCTTCAGAACTTCGACACTCCTCAGTTGAGAAGGAAGCACAAGCCATCATGGAGGCTGTTCGTCACTGGAGGCACTACCTCGCAGGTAGGAGGTTCACCCTCATCACCGACCAACGATTGGTTGCCTTTATGTTTGACAACTCGCAAAGGGGCAAAATAAAAAATGATAAAATCCTTTGGTGGAGGATCAAACTCTCCACCTATAGTTACGATATTAAATATCGACCGGGGAAGCTCAACGAGCCCTCGGATGCCCTATCCTGCGGGACATGCGCCAGCGCGCAGATCAGCCGTCTGAAAGCCATCCACGTGGACCTCTGCCATCCAGGGATCACCCGGCTCGCCCACTACATCAGAGCCCGAAACCTGCCTTTCTCCAACGAGGAGGTAAAAACGGTCACCAGGGACTGCCCGATCTGTGCGGAGTGCAAACCGCACTTCTATGGACCAGACAGGGCCCACCTGGTCAAGGCTTCTAGGCCCTTTGAATGCCTTGCGATCGATTTCAAAGGGCCACTCCCCTCCACTAACAAGAACATTTATTTCCTCAACATCATCGACGAGTTCTCCCGATTCTCTTTTGCCATTCCATGCCCCGACATGACCTCCCACACAGTCATTAGGGCCCTGCATATTGTCTTCACCCTGTTCGGTTTCCCCAGCTACGTGCACAGCGACCGGGGTTCGTCCTTTATGAGCGACGAGCTGCGTCAGTACCTGCCCGACAAGGGCATCGCCTCGAGCAGGACTACCAGCTACAACCCCAGGGGGAACGGGCAGGTGGAGAGGGAGAACGCGACGGTCTGGAAGACCGTCCTGCTGACCCTCCGGTCTAGAAAACTCCAAGTCTCCCAATGGCAAGAAATCCTCCCAGACGCGCTCCACGCTATCAGATCCCTCCTCTGTACAACTACAAATCAAACCCCTCATGAGCGACTCTTCATTTTTTCTAGGGACACTACCACGGGAGTCTCACTTCCGGCGTGGCTGAGGACACCAGGCCCGGTCTGTAGAATTGTTGGTTCCAACAGATGGTACGGGATTTTTAAACTTCATCGTGTTCAAATCTGAACTTCACAATTTATGTTGATTATTTTCCTCGTTCAAGTTCAGAGCTAATTTCCAATCAGCATTTCTGGATTGCCGCCTGCTCCTGGCAGCACATTGTTCAACAGTTAACGAGCGTTCAGTACTGTTGCTCATTTCCTCCTAATAGAACTGGAACTAGAGAGGAAGCAAATTATGGCCATCACTGCAGCAGTAATTTCCCACTGATACAATTAATGTATCAAAATGAGAGCAAAATATCAAAAGTCAAAATCACGAAATGTTCAGAGCAACGTTATTGCAACCAAACCACTTTCGTTTTGCAATAATTTCACAACAGTGAGTTTTTGTGCTGGAATATTGTAATGAGTTTGTGTCAAGGTGTATTGTGCACAGAAAGAGACCATGCAACCTGTTGTCCCTGCATTGGATCTTTAAAACTTACCCAAATACATCCCCCTCCTATTTCTCCTGAAATATATACATATATTTCCACCCCTCCTCTTTCCCCAAAGTCCTGCAATATATATTTTTTCTCCCTATTTTGAATATTTATCCGATTCCTCTTTGAAATTATCGATTCAACGTCTGGGAGCTGTGGTTTATCAAACATTCTGCTGGAGGGGCTGTTTTTTTAGATTTTACTGCTTGTCAGCCTGGGGAGGTCACAGAGACAGAGAGAGGCAAAGCTACTGAAAAGCCAAGGAATTAAAAAAAAAGATACGTAGCAATAAATAAAAGTGAAAATGCTGGAAATCCTCAGCAGGCCAGGCAGCTTCTGGGGAGAGAGAAACAATGTTTCAGTTTAATGGGAAAAGTTAGTGATACAACAGGTTCGAAGCGAGTACAGAGGTAGGGAAAGAGGAGATAGGGAAAGGACTAACACAGAATTGGTCCACGGTGGAAGACAGGAGCGATTCAATAAAAAGGGGAAGACGATGCACGGAATAAGGAGGGACAATTGAACAAGAGTGGAAGCACCCTGTGACAAAATGGGGCTCTGGGAGAGCGGGGTAGGGTTTCCTTCTTGTTCGGGAATCCTGCTGTCCACAGCATGCTCCCCGACCCCCCCCAGCTCCCCGGAAGTAAAGGCTACTCCTGCTTGAAAAGCACCTCCAGTCTCTCGATTGACTCCTGACCAGGACCTGCCTGACTAACCCCAGTGACCCTGTCCCATTTAGCTGCTCCATCAGCCTCCATTGCTGCTCCCAGTCCAGGTTTACTACAGTCCCAGTGGCGCCATCCCTAGTCCCACCGCTAGGACTAAAAATCTTCCAGTCCTGTGATTGGCCAGCAGCTATTGGAGGTGGGGTGTCCTGTCTGGGGTGATTTGGGGAGGGGGTGTCTGTGGGAAATCCACAGTCTGAGGCAATGAATTGCTTGGCGAAATTAAAACCTGGTTATGACCTCCAGGGCCAGTGTGGGCGAGCTAACCCCTGAGCTTTTAGCCAGTGGACAGCCATGTTAAATTCTGGCCGTAGACACAAGGCTGAAGTCTCCTAAGCCCCCATTGGCATGATCGATGAAGGGCACGGTGAGGAAATATAGCGGGAGACCCAGGAACCGGTTTCAATCCAGCGTGAGTTTACAGCCTGATCTTCCGCGGGTGACCGTCATGGTGGGTCAGAAAACTTGCCAGAGGCCGGGGGAACCTCATTTGCCTCATTTTCATGGAATGCAGGTGAAGCTCCGGGCTCCCTCGCTGGGCTTTCCGCCATGCCGGTGAAACATGTTTGGAACAACGTGGCGTGCCGATGTCAGGATTCACTTGAACAATGCCTAGGGCTGCCTCCGAAGCTCAGGATTGAAGGCACCCTCAACCATGACCCGGGATCACCACAGCAGTGGGTCAGGGGAGCATGGACATCCCAGACTCGGTGTGGTGGAGGGGATCCATCTCTCAGGCTCAGAGCATCCCTGGAGATTCACCTTCATTTCCACAAAGTCCACTTTCTTTCTTCAATAGTGGGTCAGTGATGTTGGCCACCTTTTAAATATGGCGGCAAACACAATGTCAGACCACGTGTCACCTCGGCTTGACCTGCCACTGAATATGGCGTGACACACCCTGGTGCATAAGAAATGAGGTTGTGGCCGGAATCTTGGTGTGTTTGCTCGCCGGTGTCTGTGGCCGGGAATATTCCACGTTTCCGCCCCCACCACGGCACTTCATCCCCAAATGGGAAAATTGCGCTCTTTGTTTCCCTCTCTCTGCGTGACCTGTTGTGTGTTTCCACCATTTTCTGGTTTTATTTCGAATCTACTAATCATAATCGGAGAATCATAGAAAAGTTACAGCACAGAAGGAGGCCATTCAGCCCACCTTGTCCATGCCAGCCCTAGGACACCCAGGCACCCTTCCCAATCCCACCTGCCTGCACCCGGTCCACAGCCCTGTAGCTTACAGCACCCAAGGTGCAGATCCAGGTCCCTTTTAAAAGATTTTAGGGTCTCTCTCCACCACCAACTCGGGCAGCGAATTCCAGACTCCCTCTACCCTCTGCATAAAAAAGTTCTTCCTCATTTCCCCTCTGCACCTTCTGCCACTTATCTCCTGGTTCTAGAATTCTCCACCAGGGGAAACAACTTAATTCTGTCCACTCTATCGCTTCCAGCTCATAATTTTGTGCACCCTTGATTAACTCACCCCTGATTAACTCACCCCTCAGCCTTCTTCATTCCAAAGAAAATAACCCCAACCTCTCCAAACTCCCCTCATAGCCACTAACCTGGATCTAAAATCTGAAGTGTCCATTTTGGAGCCATACTGTAGCTGCTGATCACTCATCCAGACTCAAAACCATGCCATAAATCATACTGCTTGTCGATCCCATAATCAACAAGTGACAATAAGTGGAATTTCTTTAGCATTAAATTGGTTACAAGATGATAATCAGATGATGAAAGACTCAATCCCTAGCTTGACAATTCATAGCTTAAATCCAAACATCTCTAAAATGCTACAATGCAGTGTTGAAACCGAGGCCACCCTGCTTCAGTGATTACTGCGTACTACTGTCATATAGCCCTGAGGATTCTTCCCATCTGACTCCAGATAGTCTGCAATCCAACTCTCTGGTGCTGACTGAGGAAGCAGCAGAAAGCTGCCCTGTGCTCTGATTTGCAGCCTGGGACAGTCTCTCCAAATCTGCAGATTCTCCGATCCTGATCGAAAACATGGGCCTGGAGGATGCCAGTGGGGGATATGGCTTCTTGGCAATACAGAATGACTCCAGCTGCGAAGAATCCCACTGTTCATTTTTCTTAGCAAATTAGCAGACCTGCAATGCCTGGAATCAATTGTTGACGCCTCTGTGAAAAGCATTGTGTTGCCGAATGCTCTGGATAAGTGCAAACTATTCTTGTAATTTCTATTGGGAAGATCTTATCCAATCCGCAGGATGCAGATTATAGATAATGATGTGAAAAAATACACACTTTACCGATTCGTACAATGTTCTACTGTCCGCAATTTCGATCTGGTTATTTTAACACTTCGGGCTCAGACCTTCCGGAAAGTACCATCGTGCGTCAGTCACGGGACAGAGGCGGGAAGGGGACGTGGGATTAGTCTCACCTCCCAATTCTTGCCTCTGGCATGAAATCCGGTCCCAAGTGTCAGGTTCTGTGCTCCACATTGAAGATGCAGTCCCGTGACTGTACGATTGTAAATAGCAGACATGAGGCATATCACCAGAATAGATTCAACATTCGGGTGTGAAAGTCTTTTTGTATTTGTTCCTGGGCTGTGGCCGTCGCAGGCAAGGCCAGCATTTATTATCTATCTGAATGTGTTGTTGTGCCTGTGAGGTGTGGTTACACCCACTGTCCCGAACAGACATTTCTGTAGCAGTTTTCCATAATAATAATAATCTTTATTAGTGTCACAAGTAGGCTGACATTAACACTGCAATGAAGTTGCTGTGAAAAGCCCCTATTTGCCACATTCCGGCGCCTGTTCGTGTACACAGAGGGAGAATTCAGAATGTCCAATTCACTTGACAGTACATCCTTTGGGACTTGTGGGAGGAAACCGGAGCACCCGGAGGAAACCCACGCAGACACGGGGAGAACGTGCAGACTCCGCACAGACAGTGACCCAAGCCGATCCCTGGTGCAGTGAAACAACAGCGCTAACCACTGTGCTAACGTGCCGCCCACCACAGTAGAGCTACAACGCTGGAATCTACCCAACAATTTAGGAAATTGCCCAGCTATTTCCAGCCCACAAAAGCAGAATAAATCCAACCTGGCCAATTACCATCTCTCCAGCCTTCTCCCAATCATCAGTAAATTGATGGAAGGTGTCATCGACAGCGCTATCAAGGGATATTTGCTCAGTAATCCCCTGCTTGCTGATTTTCAGGTTGGGTTCCACTGGAACCACTGAGCTCCTGACCTCATGCAGCCTGGTCCAAAATGGACAAAAGAGCTGGGCAGGGATTCTCCCCTACCCGGTGGGGTGGGGGTCCCGGCGTGATGGAGTGGCGTGAACCACTCCGGCGTCAGGCTGCCCCAAAGGTGCCAAGGGGCCAAGCCCTCACCTTGAGGGGCTAGGCCCATGCCAGAGTGGTTGGCGTTCCGCCGGCTGGCGTGGACGGCCTTTGGCGCCACGCCAGCCGGGGCCGAAGGGACTTCGCCGGCCGGCGCAAGTCCGCACATGCGCCGGAGCGTCAGCGGCTGCTGATGTCAATCATCGCGCATGTGCAGGGGAGGGGCTCACTTCTGCCTCCGCCATGGTGGAGGCCGTGGCGAAGGCGGAAGGAAAAGAGTGCCCCCACGGCACAGGCCCGCCGGCCGATCGGTGGGCACCGATCGCGGGCCAGGCCACCGTGGGGGCACCCCGGGGCCAGATGGCCCCGTGCAACCCCCCCCCCAGGACCCCGGAGCCCGCCCGCGCCGCCTGCTCCCGTCGGTCAGGTAGGTGGTTTGACAGCGGCAGGACTTCGGTCCATCGCGGGCCGGAGAATCGCCGGGGGGGGGGGGGCATCGATGGCGGGAGTCGGAGAATCCCGCCCCTGATTTCTAAAGGTGGGGAGGGAATGCCTATCCTTGGCATCAAGGATGCTTTTGACCGAGTGTAGCATCGAGCAACAACAGTGTGAAAAATGGTACAGACTGGCATTTGACAAAGAAAATCAAAATGGGGGACAGGGCTCAGTGCTGGGTGTAAAGTGTCCAATGGGAAGGTGAGATGCTGTTCCTTCAGTTTGCGTTGGGCTTCACTGGAACATTACAGGTCAGGGTCATCAATGTGAACCTAAGATGGTGAACTGAAATAGTAAGTGACCAGAAGGTCAGGGGTCATGCTTGGGAATGAACAGAGGTAATGTGCAAAGTGGTCACCCAGTCTGCACTGGGCCTCTCCAATCCAAATTTAGATTGTATTGTGAGAAGCAATTACAATAGATTAAATTGAAAGAACTGGAACAAATCGCTGCTTTATCTGGAAGGAAGGTTTAGACAGTGAGGAGAGAGGAGGTAAAAGGGGAGATATAACGCCTCCTGCAATTGCATAGCGAGCGCTGTGGGAGGGGAACAAGGACAGAGACTGGACCACGGTATTGGGGAAGGAATAAGGACAGGATCGGAATACTGTCTCCAGTTTTAAAATTAAATTTAAATTATGGGCTCCTTTTTAAACTGCTGGTGTTTCACTTTGTTTGACCTCTGCTTGTGGGGTGCCAGTTCAGGAAGAATCTTCTTAATTGTAGACCTCACTGTGGAGAATCATCGATGTGATGGAGCAGCCCGGGGGGTGGGGGGGGGGGGGGGGTAAACTGAGCCCCGCAATCAGGAAACAAATCTCATTAACACATTCCTGGGTCCGTCCATGTCAAGTTTAAGTAATGTTTCTGTGGAAGTGAGCTTCACTTGCACATTTTAATCTCGCTGTTGGTAGCTCGACAATATAATCTATCATTGAAACTCTGGCCCAGCTTTCTGTTTTGTTTGGAGCAGGTGAAATTGGTTGCTGTGCCTTGCGGTGAAAAGCACACTAATTGCCCTAGATCGAGAAAAGCACAAACTGATCTAGCCTCAACCCAGAAGGGAAACAGAAAGCGGTGCTTGTTGTACACTTCCTAATCTGTACATTTGTTGTGAGTGTTCATCTCCCACCTTCAACTCAGTGAACACAGGAACAGCAGGAGGCTCGTTCAGTCTTACAGGCTGGCATTGCCTCATCTATCCTCAACCCAAGTTTGCCTTTGCTCCAACAACAACCACTTACATTTCTATATCACATTTAACCCATTCCAGTACCAGCCTCCCCGAACAGGCGCCGGAATGTGGCGACGAGGGGCTTTTCACAGCAACTTCATTTGAAGCCTATTTCATTTCATTTCATTAAAACATCCCACCGTGCTTCACCATAACATTATTGCTTTAAAAATCTTGCACTGACAGTCACAAAATGGACGGCACAGTGGTTAGCACTGTTGCTTCACAGCGATTACCGGCTTGCGTCATTGTCTGTGCGGAGTCTGCACGTTCTCCCCGTGTCTGTGTGGGTTTCCTCCGGGCGCTCTGGTTTCCTCCCACAAGTCCCAAAAGTCGTGCTTGTGAGGTGAATTGGACATTCTGAATTCTCCCTCAGTGTACCCGAACAGGCGCCGGAATGTGGCGACTAGGGGCTTTTCACGGTCGCTTCATTGCACTGTTAATGTAAGCCTACTTGTGACAATAAAGATTATAAATAAAAAATAAACATTGATTTAAAACTTTTAACAAATGTTTAAAGTACCTAATTCTTTTTTTTTCCAATTAAGGGCAATTTAGCGTGGTCAATCCATATCCTGAACATCTTTTTAGGGTTGCGAGGATTGTGATGTTCTTTGTTTTGTGGATGATGATGGCTTTGAAGTGTAGTGCCTCACAAAGATCATTAAGCTATGTTTTAAACAAAGCTCTTTTTATTAACTCTACAACTAACTAGATTCAAACCAACTTACTAAGATATCAATATTACAAAATACACTAAGACTATTATTCTATCCACAGAGCTTCTGAAAACATGACTACTCTCTCTCCCGCCGAAACACCTACTCACAGAATCAAGGTTTCACGTGGATACTCTTGATCTCCATCTAGTGGTTGGAAGCATTCACATCAAATTGTTAACCCTTCATTTACCGTACAATATACATATTGTCACAGGGGTGAGACCCACGCAGGCACGGGGAGAATGTGCAAACTCCACATGGACAGTGACCCGGGGCCAGGAAGGAACCCAGGTCCTCGGTGCCATGAGGCAGCAGTGCTAACCCTCTGCATCACCGTGCCACCCTAACATTTGTTAAACACTTCACAGGATTAACAACTTAGATTTAAACTGCGCCTTTAAAGTAAAAACTGCCCCAAAGTGCGCCTTGGGGGCTTTATGAGGATTTGACACTGAGCTACAGGAGGAGACATTGGGGTAAAGCTCTGTTAAAGGTTAAGGAGCATCTTGCAGGAGGAAAGGGAGGGCGCATGGTTTAGGGAAGGAATTCCAGAGCTTCGAGCCTGGACAGCTGAAGGCTCGGCTGCCAACAGTGGAGCGACTAACGTCAGGGATGCTCAAGGGGGTCAGACTGAGATCAGCACAATAATCATGGAGCATTGTCGGCTTGTTGGAAATTACAGAGAGAGAAAGGAGTGAGACCCATGGTGGGATGTGAAATGAAGGATGAGAATTTGAGCACTGCTTAACCAGAAACCAGTGGTAGTCAGCAAGCTCAGGTGTGATACAGAAACAGGATTTGGTGAACGAACAGGAGGGTTTTGAATGACCTCAAATAGCATTGAATGTGGGAGGCAGATTCGGACAGCACTGGAATAGACAAGATAACAAAGGCATGAACAAGGGTTTCAGGAGCAGGTGAGCAGAGTCTGATTTCATGACAGAAATGGGAACGGACGGACTTTATGATGGACAGATATGTGATTGATTGATTAATATTTATTGTCACATGTACCGAAGTTAAGTGAAAAGTATTTTTCTGCGGTCAAGGGAATGTACACAGTACGTACATAGTAGACAAAAGAATAATTGGCAGAGTACATTGACAGTGGTGCATCAACAAACAGTGATTGGTTCCAGTGCAGAACAAGGCCAAACAAGAGCAGTATAGATCAGAAACTCATCTTGGATTTCAGTATAACACCAAGGTTACAAACAGTCTGCACCAACTCCAGAGAGAGGGATGGATTCTGTTGCTAGTGGGAAATGAAGACAATGGTTTATCTATACTTAGTTGGAGGATATTTCTGTTCATACATTGCTGCATATGGAGCAATCAGTCCGACAATATTTTCCCAAAAGGCCGCGTTTAGCCACATGTGTCCCGGCCCTCGCAGTGCCGACAAACACATGGCTAGTCAACACGACTGAACGGGGAACGTATTTTACAATGAGGAGCTCCACTCACCCGAACTCCATGTTGTAGCAAGAGCTTGGTTTAAATGGCATCCCTATCTCCGAGGGCCACAAAAGAATCCCCAAACTCCCCCCCCCCCAGTCAGAACGCAATATGTGAGGGTCCCTCAGCTCTTACCAGCACCCCCTAACACCCACGCCAAGCAACCCCAGCCCGATCGTGCATGCACCTTGGCAGTGCCAATCTTGGACCTTGACAGTGCCCCTACCAGCTGGCCCTACCTGGGCACCTTGACAGTGCCAGTCTGGCACCCAGATGGCACTGCCAGGGTACCCAGATGGCACCAGCAATGCCAAGGCACCACCCTGCCCAAAAGGCATGCAGCTGAGGACCTTCGATCCTGTTAGAGACCCCCATGAGTGCCATTGCATCTGGTCCCCGTTTGTGAGGACCAGTGCCAAACGGCGCTCGCCCCTGGTCCCCGAGGGGGAGGGGATGCATCCCAAAGTCTCACTTGGGAATCTGCACATTAGATCTGCCTCGCTCTAATATGCAGATTTGCCAAAATGTAATTCCTGCCCATTGTGGGTGGGGTTGACCTTGCAGCGTTGCGAGCCGGGTAGTTCCCGGGACTGGGGTCTCCCAGCTTCCAACAGCCACGCTGTGCTGCGGCGAGCTGCATTTTCAGTGCAGTGTGGCCAGAGGATCGCGCCTATAGGGTTAGTGGAGGAGTCAGGGAATTGGCAGTGAGGAAAAAACTGGATGTCATCTCTACGCGTGTGAAAGTTAACACTACCTTTTTGAATGACGGCTGTTGAGGGTCACCATGTCAATGAGAAATATAAGAACCAAAGATTGATCATAAGGAAACACCAGAGGTAGCAGTACACATGTGGGAAGAGAAGCCATTGCAAGTGATTCTCTGGTATAATTACATAGTTAAGAATAGAACCAGGCGAGTGTAGTCCCACCCAATTAGTCAACAGTAAAGGGGCCTTGGGAGAGGGTGTTGTGGTCAACTGTGTCAAAGGCTGCGGACTGACCTGCAAAGACGAGGGAGGACAGATTTTCTTTGACACATTACTTATGTTGCCATTTGTGACTTTGATAAGAGTTGTTTGGTTCTGTGGCAGAGAGGGAAAGATGACTAAAGGGATTCAATCAAGGAGCTCAGCGGAAACATCACCCAAGTACCCTGCCATGGTATATGCAAACCTGAGATGAATTACCCAAAATGAGCATTCCCTTACTGACTGCAAATGATTTTATTTAAAATAAACTCATCTTGAATAATTGTGTATTTTAATTCCGTTGCAGAAAAGAACTACAACTTGCATTTATATAGCTACTCGAACACAGAATAACTCTCCGAGGTGCTTACATAAGTCTTATCAAACAAAACTTGGCATATGGAAATATTTGGTCAGACGACCCAGAGCTTGTTCAAAAGGTAGGTTTGAAGGGGTGTCTTAAAGTACCACATCCCCCATTAAAAGACATTCTCGTTAGGGGAATTGGACATTCTCAATTCTCCCTCCGTGCACCCGAACAGGTGCCGGAATGTGGCGACTAGGGGCTTTTCACAGTAACTTCATTGCAGTGTTAACCTAAGCCTACTTGTGACACTAATAAAGATTAATAATAAGATTATTGATAACTTTATCTGGAAAAATATCTATCAATTGTGTCCTGAAAATGTTCGAAGGATGCCCATTTGGAGCAGGGGTGTTAGAGATTCCCACTGCCCTTTGTATGAAATAATAGTTCCATATTTTTCTCCTAAATATCTGAGCTTGAATTTTAAGATCAGCTCCCCCCTCCCCCCCCCCCCCCCCCCCGTTTTGGATTACCCCACCAGAAGAAATAGTTTCTCCTTATCTGCCCTATCAAATTCCTAAATCATTTTGAATACCATGGAAGCTCCCGAATGGGTTAAAAAAATGAATGACTCTCTGTGCTGGAATAGCCACCTGGTCAAACAGCATTGAGCCCTTCCATCAAACAGTTCAGCATCTGTCACTATTTATTTATAGGTTGGCGTACAAAACTGTCGATTCAAAATCAGTTGCTTCGAACACATTTTTGATATTGTCTGTTTTGTTCAAAAAAAATGTTCTGTTGCTTATTGCTACAAAATCTTCACCAAGATTGAGAAAGGCCCGTGATGTGTAACAAGCTTATCAGGAACCCTCAATAAAATGACGAGCTCCGCATATCAGTAAAATCACTCAGAAGAGATCCATTGAGATGTGCGTTCCAGGCACAAAGGGAATAGTTATTGGACAGGAAAAGAAACAATGACACAAAAGGTTTGCCCAGAGCGGGCGTGCAGCCGGCTGGAAAATAAATAAAATAAAAACAAAATGGGGGTGAGAGTGAGGGAGAGGCCAGAGTTGTCCGTCTGAAATTGCTGGATTCAGTGTTGAGTGTGGCAGGCTGTGAAGTGCCTGACTGAAAGATGAGGTGCTGTTCCTCGAGCTTACATTGAGCATCAGTAAAACACTGCGGCAGGCCAAGGACAGAGATGTCGGTGTGGGAGCACGGGGGAGAATTAAAATGACAGGTCACTGGAAGCTCGGGGTTATGCTTAAAGACTGAATGAAGGTGTTCTGAAAAGCGATCACCCAGTCTGCCATTGGTCTCTCCAGCTTTGAGAAAACTATATTTAAAAAAAATTTTTAAAGTCCTAATACAGATTGTTTCCAATTAAGGGGCAATTTAGCCAATCAACCTGCCCTGCACATCTTTGGGTTTGTGGGGGTGAGACACGTACAGACACGGGGGGAATGTGCAAACCCCACACAGACAATCATCCAAAGTTGGAATTGATAGCGGGTCCCTGGCACTGTGAGGCAGCAGTGCTAACCACTGTGCCACCATGTCGCTCTCTTGCATTTACATGGCAAGGTGCCATTGAAAGGGTGCAGTGCATGATTGGGGAGTTGACCAGGGTGTAGCAGAAGGAATGGTTCTTTGAAATGCTGAAAGGGAGGGTATGGAATGATGTGTTTGGCAGTGACATCATGCTGCAGGTCGAAGTATTTGGTGGAAAATGTTCCATTGAATAAGAAGGCTAGTGTGGTGGAAGATCAGGACAAATGAAACAATCCTAATGTGGTTCTGGAAGGGAGGGATAAGAGCAGAAGTACAGGAAATGTGGAGGACGTGGTCAAGGGCCCTGTCGACCACAGTGGGGGGAATTCTTGGCTGAGGAAAATGGGAATTTCTGAAAAACCTGCTGTGGAACTATGCAGCATTGGATTTGCATGGTCAGGAAGCCCGCCAACAGGAGCACCTATCGTACCAGCCCCCGGCCTTCACATCCAAGCTTTCCTGATTGTCTACCTCATCAAAATGAATCGAATGGCATGACTTAGATACGAATGAACCTCAGCACAGAAGCCTGGTCATTTCCCGTCTACTCTGCAAATGATGTGGGAAAGATTAATTGCTGCCAATCAACCTCTCTTGCACTGAAAATTAACTATTACAAGAGCGGATATTCTAACCTTTCATGTTTTAATTGTTAATGGAGATCAGAAAATGTCAAATGTAAAATTACAACTTTTTCTTTGCTTTTCCTTTCTATCTCTGTCTCTTAATCCAATCTTTCTTTCCTTTTCTTTATTTCTCTTCTGTGTTTGATTTGACATTGAATTCACCCACTTTAATTGACACGTTTGGCCTCTGTGCTTGCACTGTTAATTTCACAATCTCTCAATTTGATTGATGAAGGAGCAATCGTGTTGGTCATCATGTTTATTCAGGTCCCAGATGGCCTCTCTCCTTTGTTGGGACATTTATCTGCTCACACTTTCAACAACTACCACATGTAAAATTTTAAAACTACCTAAATTTGGTGAGAGCAAATGCAATGAATAGCAGACGTTTGGAGGCTTTACCACATCAAAGTGTAGTCCATTACTTGCGCTGTTGCTTTCATTGTGCATTTTTATATTGTATTCAAGGGCGCTTTTCAGACTCATGGATTGTTCTCCAGGATAATTGTTCATTTAGTTTCAAATAGAACAAAATCTTTCAAAAGGAAAACAGCAGGGACAATCCCAAAGGCCTGGTTTATAAATCTGACAAATCAGTGGATGACAAGAATGGAATTTGTCATCTGTTTATTCCAAAAGTGATGATTATACGTTTAGTTATTGGTACTCTGTATTCTCCAGCACTACAATTTTCTTTTTTTTTCTGAGCAATCCTTTTATTCTGTATTCGTAAGACATGATCTGGGCTATCACACCCTTAAAGAATCAAGTGAAACGACACGTTTGCCAGAGATAGGGACAAGTCGAATGTTAAATGTGTTTGTATCGAGTGCTGACCGATTTTGTAATGGGGATGCTAACCCATTTATTTTAAAATGGGTTAACTCCATCTTAAAATAGGCAATCCAGCAATGCTGCACTTTGCAATAAGTATCTGATAGAATCAAGCACAGAGGGAGACCATTTGCTTTATCATGCTATGTATAATTTATCCAATTAGTTCCACTCTCCTCTTCTTTTGTCCAACAGCTCTGCAAATGTGTTTTTTGAGTATTTATCTACTTCCTTTTTAAGGTTACTGTTGAATGTGCTTCCACCACCCTTTCACACAGCATTTCTAGGTCAAGTCAATCCTGAATTCCTTGCTCTCACATGTGAAGTTCTCGTGGTGTGTCTTTTCAAAGGTTTAGTTCCCAGGCATAAGGTACAGAAATGGAATGTCAATGTGACACCTTTGAGTTCCAATGACATAAAGAACTTGCTGCAAAATCTCAAATTAATGCTCTCTGTTTTGTGAATGATAGAAAAGGAAGGCATTTAAACTATGGACACTGGCTTGGCATTTACCCTCAATCTGTTAATAATTTTTCAACTCATTGCTTGGAGTGATTGGAATAGTCAGAGCTGATCTCGGGTTAGCTTGACCCCTGTAGGATTGTTTTCATTTGTTCACGGGATGTGGACGTCACTGGCTAGGTCAGTGTTTATTGCCCACCCCGAATTGCCCTTGAGTCGGTGATGGTCATTTGCCTTCTTGAACTGCTGCAGTCTATGTGGTGTAGGTAAAGCCACAGTGCTGTTAGGGAGGGAGTTCCAGGTTAGTGACCCAGCGACAGTGTAGGAACGACAATATATTTCCAAGTGAGGAAGGCCTGTGAATTGGAGGGCACTTGCAGACAGTGCCAGTCCCAGGTATCTGTTGCCCTTCTTCTGGACTCTCCATGACTTTTTTTTTCATAAATTGAGAGTTCCCAATTAAGTGGCAATTTAGTGAGGCCAATCCAGCTAGCCTCCTGCACATCTTTGGGAGAGAATGTGCAAACTCCACACGGACAGTGACCCGGGGTCGGGATCGATCCCATGTCCTCAGTGTCATGAGGCAGCAGTGCTAACAACTTTGTTTTAATGGGGTCATAGAATAAGATATAAAGGAGGTAATTTTTGTGCTGGCTCCAATTACTCCCACTTCTCAGTCCTCACATGGAAACAATTCCCTTTCAGTATTTCCTCAGTTCAATTTTCAAAGATTATTGTATCAGCTACCATCAACCATTCAAGCGGTGAATCACAGAACAAAACAACATTTTGGATTCTTTCATGTGACATGGGTGTCACTGGCTCGCCCAGCAATTGTTGCCCATCCCTAATTGCCCTTGATCTGAGTGGCTCGCTCGGCCATTTCAGAGGCCAGTCAGCCACATTGCTGTGGGTCTGGAGTCACATGTAGGACAGACCAGGCAAGGACGGTCGATTTCCTTCCCTGAAGGACATTAGTGAACCAGATGGGTTTTTAAAACAATTGACAATGGATTCACTGTCATCGTTACCAAGACTAAGCCTTCATTCCAGATTTATTAAAGTTAGATTTTACCAGCTGCCATGGTGGGGTTTGAACCCATATTCCTAGAGCATTCGACTGGCGCCTTTGGATTGCTCGCCCAGTGACATTGCAACTGTGCTACATTCACCACCCACTGTGCAAATAAAAATCTCCTTATGTTGTCTCTTTTTTTTAAACCAATTTTAAACTATATCCTCTGGTTATTGACCCTCAACCCAGTGCAACCAGTCTCTCTGTCGACTCTATCAATGTGCCTTATGATTGATAAATAATCTTGTTCAACCTTGACAACATTTGATCAAAGTGACAGCTGATGGGCTGTCAAAGGAAGACTGGAAACACAGTCCTATCTTTGCCACTCCAATGGCAAGGCTCAGCTACTCCCACTGCACATATACAGTAAATAAAGTCTCCTTGTCCCAGGTGGCCATACGCTGCTTTCCCCTTTGAGGGGGAGAGCTGACCGGTGGAAATTTAACCTGAGATTCACCGCACCTCAAGTGAGGGGCAAGGTTGAGTTTTAGTTATTCATGAATAACCTCAGCCAGGACGGGAATTGATCCCGCGCTGCTCGCCTCGCTCTGCATCACAAACCAGCTGTCTAGACAACTGAGCTAAACCAGCTCACGTGATGGTGAGGAAGCAGTTGCAATTGGAAGCCCTGCCCATTATTTTGCTCTTTTCAGTTTGAGTTTCTTCCTCGTCATGAAGCAAAATCTACAACCATCTCCCTTCCTTTCCGCACAGAAATCTATTTCTTGTCATCTATCCCTCAAAAGAAAGTTTAGCAATGACAGATGGAATGGTCTGCAGGGTGTGAGTGGAACTATATACAGATGCTATTTTTGTACAGCTCCTATATCGCTGACACCTCAGTAACAGTGAATAGGCCATTAATTTGAGGAGCTCAGATTGGCAGGGTAGCACAGTGGTTAGCACAGCTGTCTCACAGCACCAGGGGCCCGGGTTCAATCACGGCCTTGGGTGACTGTGTGGAGTTTGCACTTTCTCCCCGTGTCTACGTGGGTTTCCTCCGGGTGCTCCGGATTCCTCCCACAGCACAAAGATGTGCAGGTTAAATGAATTGGCTATGATTCAATTGCCCCTTTGTGTTGAAAGATGTGCAGGAGCTATGGAGGTAGGGTGGGAGAGGGGGCCTGGGTGAGGTGCTCTTTCAGAGGGTCGGTGCAGACTCGATGGGCCAACTCTTCATGGTTGGAATCCAGAATACAATCTTTCACCCAAAGAAATTTTAGTTTTCAATCCTTTTTAAAAAAAACTACACAGAAACCGTCTTCTGCAACAATTATTCAGCTCTGATGGCATCTCAGCTATAAAAAACTGAAAAGCATGTCATGATTTCTTCAATTCCAACTTTATAATTTTCTACAATCACTTCTCATCTAAGACTACATTGCCACCTGTATCCCTTTTATATATATGTACAGTCAGTCAAACAATCGGTGCGGTCTTTTAAACAATGAAAAATTCCAATTCTATCTGAACCACTGGAGAACATTGGGCGCGATTCTCCACCCCCCACGCCGGGTGGGAGATTAGCGGTAGGGCCTCCCGACATTTTTCACACCCTCCCGCTATTCCCCCCCCCCCCCCACGCCCGACCCACGCCATGAATCGCCGCTCGCCATTTTTTACGTGGAGCGGCGATTCTCTGAGGCCGATGGGCCGAGCGGCCGGGCCTTTACGCCCGTTTCAACACGGCAGCAAACACACCTGCTTGCTGCCATCGTGAAACGTGCGCCAGATGCCCGCTTGGGGCATCTGGGGGCCCGATTGGCATGGCAGTACCACGGCCGTACCAAGCGGGGCATAGGCCCGCGATCGGTGCCCACCGATCATGGGCCGTGCGTCCATAACGGACACACTCTTTTCCCTCCGCCGCCCCGCAAGATCAAGCCGCCACGTCTTGCCGGGCGGCTGAGGGAAAAGACGGCAACTGCGCATGCGCGGGTTGGCGTTGTCCAACCTGCGCATGCGCGGCTGACGTCATCGTCGTCAAGGCCGCGCCGCCGTGACGCACGGGGCAGCGCTCCTAGCCCCGCCCCGGGGGGGGAGAATCGGTCCCGGAAGTGGGCGTGAAGGCTGCCGTGGGTCACGGCCTGTCCCACGGCAGCCTTTATGATTCTCCGCATTTGCGGAGAATCTTGCCCATTAACTCTTTGCTAAACTGTAATCACAGCTTTAACAGACATCCTGGGCGCAATTCTCCGACCCCCAAGCAGGGTGGGAGAATCGTGGGAGTGCCGGGCGATTAGCGCCACACCGCCCTGGCACCCGCACGCGATTCTCCCACCCCCCAAAACGGTGTGCTGCGTTTCACGACAGGCCGCTCGGAGAATCACCGCTTGCCGTTTGTAGCAGGCGAGCGGCGATTCTCCGGCCCGGATGGGCCGAGTGGCCTGCCCAATCCGACGGGTTCACGCCGGCTCCAACCACACCTGGTCGCTGCCGGCGTGAACAGCGCGCGAACGCTGCGTGTGCGGCCTGTGGGGGGGAGGGAGGATCGAGCACCACGGGGGCCGCTCAGTAGGGGTCTGGCCTGCGATCGGTGCCTACCGATCGGAGGGCCGGAGTCTCTAAAGGACGCACTCTTTTCCTCCGCCGTTCCATAAGATTAATCCTCCATGTCTTGCGGGGCACCCGTAGGGAGGACGGCAACCGCGCATGTGCTGGTTGGCACCCGCCAACCTGCGCATGTGCGGGTGACGTAATTTATGCGGCGCTGGCCGCGTAATTTATGCGGTGCCGCTTTCATGCGGCGGCAAGGCCCGGCGCGCGAAATTGGCGCGGCGCCGCTCCTAGCCCCCTGGGGGTGGGAGAATAGGGGGCGAGGAGCGGCCACCGACGCCGGAGTGAAACACTCCGGTTTTCAATCCGGCATCGGCACTTAGTCTCCCAATGGGAGAATTGCGCCCCCTGGCTGTATGCATTTCAAACCCTTTCTCTATAGCATTATTGCAACAAATGCAAAATATAATAATTTCTTACATTCAACCCACAAGGGAGATCCTGAACTTTTAAACCAAGATTCAAACTTCCAGATTTTAACCTGAAAGCGTCCCATTGCAAGATGCATGTTTGAACAAAAACCTTTACTGTACAAGAAGCAAACAAAGAAAATATCACAAACCTCGCACTATATTTCGCATAGCCTTATTATTTCAGCCCGTAAATCTGAATAGGTCAATCCCCATTCCATTGTCCATTCCACCTAAACGTTCCCTATACATTACAGGATCTTGAGGATACCTTCACATCTCAAAGCAAGGCTTGCCACAGTTCTCAGGAATTCATTTTATGTTCCTGCTGTTCTAAGAGTCAGGACATATTTTGGAGTCCTTCCACCAGCATTCAGCCAGACCACTCTTCAATTCTCACTGGGTTTTCCTCCCTTCTTGCTCAGTGACTACAACTTCAGGAAGCTTCCTTGTTTCGGATCTCTCTTCGCTGCTGGTCTCAGCTGCTTTCGAGAACCCAATGTTGCCAGCTTTCTCTCTCTGCTTACGTTTATGAGAAGGCACACTCATGACTACATGGGCAGCATGGTAGCACAGTGGGTAGCACTGCTGCTTCTCAGTGCTAGGGACTCGTGTTCAATTCCAGCCTTAGATCACTGTCTGTGCGGAGTCTGCACGTTCTCCCCGTGTGTGCGTGGGTTTCCTCCGGGTGCTGCGGTTTCCTCCCACAGTCCAAAGATGTGCAGGTTAGGTGATTTGGCCACGACAAATTGCCCCTTAGTGGCCAAAGATGTAAGTTGGATGAGATACAGGAATAGGTTTGGGGAAGTGGGCCTGGGTGAGGTTCTCTTTTAGAGGGTGGGTGCAGATTCGATGGGCCGAATGCCCTTCTTCTGCACTATAGGGATTCTATGAATTCTACGAATGCAGCAGAGTATTTCTTCTTAATTCCCTACAGCAATGTCGCACACCTGGGATATCCCAGATAGAGAATTCAACTGATTAATTTCGATGCCAAACCTGTCTTTTGATCTGAAAAGTATAGAGATACTTTAAGACCTTTCCTCAATCATTATTTGTTTTTCAAATTTTGACCTGAGGGAAATTTACACGTATAGTTTATAGCTCTACAGCTGGACTCAGGTGGATTCCATTAATTATCCAATTCCCTTTTAACACCTCAATTCAATCTGCCCAACAACCGCCTCCCCCCCCCCCCCCCCCCCCCCCACCCCCACCGCTCCACCACACAATTTTAAGTAGCTATAAATTGATGGTATGTGGGCCACCATTTATGCCCTTGAGCATCTGGTGATCTACCTGATGGAACCATCAATTCTACGGACACGTGCTTGTAGGATTAGAATAGCGGTTTTAATATACTTACAACAGAGCCAGCCTGTTCGCCGTTGAACTTTCGATGAACTGGCCGGCTGGCTCTGTGGCACGGATCTTTATACAGCAGCTCCAGGGGAGGAGTTCTGGGCGGAGCCAAGGGGGGAGCCCAGTACAAACTCTCGAGTACTCCCAGAGCTTCTCCCCCTGGTGGTCAGGTAGTGCAACTGCACTTACAATATCGGTACGTATATACAACGGGAACAGAGTGACATTGGTAACTTATAATACCGTGTGAATCTCATTCACCACACTACCTTCTTAAATTGTGGCTGTTGCTGAGGTGTAGGTACAGCCACAGTGCTGTTAGGGAGAGAGTTCCAGGATTTTGACCCAGCGACAGAGAAGGAATGGGATATAATTCCAAGGCAGGATGGTGTGTGGCTTGGAGGGGAACATCCAGCCGATGGTGTCCTCAAGTATCTGCTTCTCCTGTTCTTCTAGATGGTAGTGGCCGTGGGTTAAGGAGGTGCTGCCTAAGGAACCTTGGTGAGTTCCTGAAGTGCATCTTGTAGATGTTACACGGTTCATGAGTGTTAGAGGGATTGATATGTGGAAGGAGGAGCAATCAAGTGGGGCTCCTTTGTCCTGTATGGTGTCGAACCTCTTGCATGTTATTGGAGCTGCACTCATCCAGGCAAGTGGAAAGTATTCCAACACTCTCCCTGTGCCTTGTAGATGGTGGACGGACTTTAGAGAGTCAGGGGGTGAGTTACGTGCCATAGAATTCCTAGCCTTTGACCTGCTCTGGTAGCCACAGTTTAATATGGCGAGTCCAGTTCAGTTTGTGATCAATGGTACCCCCCCAGGACATTGATAGTTGGGGATTCAGTGATGGTAATGCCATTGTATGTCAAGGGGCAATGGTTAGATCCTCTCTTGTTGGAGATGGTCATTGCCTGGCACTTTTGTGGTGGAAATGCAATTCCAGATCCTAATCGCTTGCTGCATAAAAAAAGTTTTTCCTCATGTCGCCATTGATACTTTTGCCAATTATTTTAAATCTGCGTCCTCTGGTTCTTTATTGTTTCACAAAGAGGAACAGTTTCCTTATCTAGTCTGTCCAAGATGCTCATAGTTTTGAATTTCTCGATAAAATCTTCTCTCAAAATTTTCTTGAAGGCCTCGATGGTGAGTTTGTCAGTAACTTGTGATGTACCCTCCAACCCCATGTCCTGGACCCTGCCTGGATGCTCCATTCTATCTCCTCCTGTGAATAACCACTTCCCATCACTCTGCTGTCAGTTAACTGGCTTTCCGTCATCTCCTAACGGAACAGCCTTCGTAACAATTCCTCACTTCAATACCATGTTTGACAGCCATCTCTCCTGCTGCCCCTCAGTTTTCAAATGCTCCTGTGTGATATTTGGGACCTTGAAATATTTATTACTTTGAAGACACTCTCCAATTGCAAACTGCTGTTGAATGGAACCTCAGGGAAACAAGAAAAGAAAAAACTGTTCATTGCAATGTTCATGCTCTGCAATCCAATGCCAAAATAACTTCTTGGTAATGTATTTAAATCCTCCAAACTTGAAAGTGCCTATACTTCCTCAGGAAACTAGGGAAATTCGGCATGTCCACATCGACTCTTACCAATTTTTACCACAGAAAACATCCCATCTGGCTGCATCACAGCCTGGTATGGCAACTGCTCGGCCCAAGACCATAAGAAACTTCAGAGAGCCATGAACATAGCCCAGTCCATCACACAAACCCGCATTCCATCCATTGACTCTGTCTACACCTCCCGCTGCCTTGGGAAAGCGGGCAGCATTATGAAAGTACGCTTCCACCTGGGTTATTCTCTCTTCCAACTTCTTCCATCGGGCAAGAGATGCAAAAGTCTAAGAACATGCACAGATTCAAAAACAGCTTCTTCCCCGTTGTTACCAGACTCCTAAACGACTCTCTTATGTACTGATCTGATCTCTTCACACATCTTCTCTGCTGAGTATTACGACACTCTGTATGCTTCACTCGATGCCTGTGTCTATGTATTTACATTGTGTGTTTATCGTATGTCCTATTTATTTTCATGTATGGAACGATCTGTCTGGACTGTAAACAGAACAATACTTTTCCCTGTACCTCGGTACACGTGACAATAAATCAAAATTAAAATCCAAGTTCAACCAATAACTAAATATTCCCGTAGTCCTGCCTTGATGAATTTTCAATCAGCCTAGATTAGAATGTTCTGTTGCATAGAAACACAAGACGGGCGCCGGTATGTGGCGACTAGGGGCTTTTCACAGTAACTTCATTGAAGCCTACTCGTGACAATAAGCGATTTTCAGTTTTCATTTCAGAAGGAAAACATACTTGTGTTTTACTATTTATGTCAGGAATAATCTGCAATGAATGACATCATTGCCATCACTGTGTCCCATGTTTAGATTTGTACTATTATAATATATCCGGCGTCCCAATCATTTTCCTGTTGAGCATAAGTTACTGTAAGTGATGTGGGCAGTGTGCTGACTAATTGCATTCCTCCATTAGCTCATTAATCATCAACCTTGTGAGTGACAAGGCAGAGAAATGAAAAGTGAACCAGGGCCGAGTGCGGCATTTAAGATTCAGAATTTCTAATTTCCTGTGGAACAAGATCCTTTAAACTTTATTGAAGTTCCAAATAACCTTGTGACGGGAAATAAACTGAAAAGTTCACCCAGAATCCACCTCATCGATGCTCATTTTTGCACAGCCTCCCCCCGTTTAATTCAATTTCACACTTTGTGACGATGAAATATGAACTCATGACGTTTGGCTTGCGATGATGTACCATAGCAACTTGGCCGCTATTTGCTATATTATTACATTACAACATTATATTTCTTGTGGCTTTCATTGACTTTATTGCCAGAAATTCCTGTGGTGTTGACATAACTTTGGTGTCTTTGCCTCGTTCCCTACCTTCCCTCTGCTGCACTGTCAATGCCAACATCAATAAATCAACTCTTTCTTTCAGCACATTTCACTGGGATAGCGAGCAGCAACCAACAGCATCCTATCAAGCAGCTAATTTAACTGCAAGAGTTGCTCATGAAGTGAACTGTGGCCTGTTAAAAGTCTGTTCAAAAAAGTTACCAATGCATGCCACATCTAAAGAGTTTATATTCATGTGAGCAGGTTAAAATTGTTCACCATTTTCCACCCCTAACTATCCAAGAGACATTGTGTGAAGCTATTGCACCAATTTGGTGAATATTACTTTCTTCTAACACCAGTAACAGGGTTGAGGGACAAAAGCAGAAAACCAACCAAACTCAACCATTCCACTGAAAAGCAATGACGGCGGAAGGAAATATTGCAGTTAGGAGATCTATCTGGTCAGACTTTTGGGGTTACATTGTCTACCGCTGTCCACGCGGACCGCCATGTCTGCCATCAGTCTGTCAGTAGTTCACGCAAACGTGTCACAGGGGAGGTAGGGGGAACCCAGAGCAAGGGGCCAGAACATTACAATTGGAACGTGTCTGTTCCAGGGTCACGTCAGGAAACATTTCCTCACACAGGGAAACGGAAATCTGATGCGTTCTCCGTCAAAACAGTTACTGAGGCTGGGGATCAATTAAACATTTCAAAACTGAGGTTGATACATTTTTTTTACTGGGTAAGGAAGGGTATTCAGGTCTATGGACCAAGGTGGATTCAGGTACAGATTAACCATGACTTAACTGAATGGTGGAAGCTGGCCCAAGGTGCAGAATGGACAATGATGAAATGGAAGCTGAAGCGTCAAATGAATACGCAACAGGAAAGGCCAACAACTTCGGAGACTGAGGTTAGGAAACTGTAGAATGGGCTGTTTTAGCTCAGTTGGCTAGACAGCTGGCTCATGATACAGAGCAAGGCTAACAGCGCAAGTTCAATTCCCGTACCGGCTGAGGTTATTTATGAAGGCCCCGCCTTATCCACCTTGCCCCTCGCCCGAGGTGTGGTGATCTTCAGCTCTCCCCCTCAAAGGGGAAACCTGAATGACTATTTTAAATTACTAGGTTAAATAAATAGGATGTAAATATTGCAATATTGCTCCAAATATTTTCAATTATTTATCCTATCCAGTCAAAACAGAAGTTACTTCCAATGTTTCATTGTTCATTTTTGAAGTAATTTCTTTTAACGAGCAGCTTTTAATACGTTCAACTTCAACGTAAAGCATTTGTAATGTTTTACCAACTTGAAAATGAATCTTCCTTTCAAATGCTTAAAACCTTAAAATCTGATTTGAGCCAGATTCACAGCAGGTTACATGAGTTACACCCACCCATTACACACCTGTCTTTTACACACTTGCTGGTACATACCCGTCCATTACACACTTGCCGGTTACACACTCGCCCATTACATACAAACCTGTTACATTTACCCACCCATTACACACCTGCCCATCATACATCCATCCATTACAACATCTGCACTTTTCAGACCTTCCTGTTACACACTCGCCAATTACCTACCTCCCCATTATGCACCCACTAATTATACACCCCCATTACACACCTGACCATTACACTGCTGCCCATTGCACCCCCACCACTACACACCACCCATTACACACCTGCTCATTATACAACTGCCCACTTAACACCCACCTGTTACACATCCGTTTCATACCTGCCCATTACACACCCACCTATTACACACCCACTCATTACATGCCTGTTCATTACACACCTGTTCATTACACACACGCCTGCTACACATGTGCCCATTACACACCTGTCTGTCACACACCTGCCCATTACACACCTACCAATTACACACCCACCCATTACACATTCCCATTACACACCCATCTGTTACACATTTCCAATAAACACCTAATTGTTACAGATCCACACATTACACCCATCTTTTACACATCACCTGTAACAGACCCAGTTGTTACACACACACCTGTTACACACTCACCTGTTATACATTTGCTGTTACACACCTGCCTTTAATATACCCACCTGTTACACATCCACCCATTAAATACCCACTCATTACACACCTGCCTGTTACTTAGCTACTTGTCAACATCTACTTGTTAGACACACCTCGTTACACAACTGACATTATACCTGCCTGTTACACACCTGCCCATTGCACACCAGCCCATTACACACCTGCTGTTACACACCTGCCTGTTACACACCTGCCTGTTACACATCCTTCCATTATACACCCATCCATTACACATCCACTTGTTACGCACCAATTGTTACATACCTGCCATTACACCCCTGCTGTTAGACACCCACCTGTCACACACCCACTGTTACACACCCAACCATTACACACTTATTCATTACACACCTGCCCATTATACGCCTGCCCATTATACACCCATAAATTACAAACCCGCCCATTACACATTAAAAAAAATCAATTTAAAGTACCCAATTCACTTTTTTCCCCCAAAGAGTATGAACATCAGCATGGAACAGTTGGGTCAAATTACTTTTTTCTGTGTTCTAAATATTACACAAGCCAATCCACTGCTGAATTGTGCCTCACTGAAGCATCCTGGGATCCAGAGGTGTTGACCGTGGAACATTGGTGCCAAAATCAGGTTTCTCCAAACCCCATGAATCTGCAGATATTGCACGTTGCAGACACTTAGCAGATCTTGTAAATGGATTCTTGGGATGTGGGTATTGTTTCCAAGGCTGGCATTTATTGTCAATTCCTAGACGTCCCCAATAAGTTGTGGTAGGACTTCTCCTTGAGCTGGTAATGGTTTGATAATGCTGAATGGCTTGTTGAGTGTTTGGGGGGGGGGGGGGGCAGTTAAGTGGACTTGGAGACAAGAAAAGAGATTTTCTTCGCCACAGGACAATAATGAACTAGTTGGAGTTTTATTTTACAACAATTCAACAGCTTCACGCTCTCTGAATTACGAAATCTCATATATTTTATGTATTTGATTTTCCTCAGAACAACACTGGGATGTCATTAATTTCTAAGTGTTTCAGAACTTTATTGACAGTGTTTTATACTATGCTTTAAGATGCCTACACCATGCTTCAGCTCTTAGTATCTAATAGATTGTATATGTGGTCCCTGTTTACTTTGCTCTGATTCAACACCCAGCCTTAACATGTCAAGCACAGTGAGCATAGATCAGCTAGCAGACTCACATAGCCAAACAACCGAATATTACTCTAGCCCAGTGACTTAACCACTGCATTATTGTCGCTGAAGGTTAGGGATGTATCCACGAATAAGGCCGAGGTATAAAATTATACCTTCCAATTCGTCTGGTCCCCATAACCCAAACAAAACAAACTAGTGAATGAAAATGGGCACACAAAGAGGTTGTGATTGAAGGCATGGATGTAAGGGTTTGGAGCCCCTTGGGAAACTTTCAGGGACTATTATAAAAAGAAACGCTGACAGAAACATGAAGCTGTGGACAATGTGCTGTTGGTATCTACATAGTAATACAAAAAAAAATCAATTTAATAAAAGCCCACAGACTGCGAGATGATTAATTTACAAATTCAACTCACTAGTTGTCAGTATTGCAACCTCCTGAAAGCAAACACCAGCAAACTCCCAGGGGAACTAAATACAACTTTGGAATAATGGCTATTACTTCAAGATACTGGGTCTGTTCAAAAGGGCTCAGGCATCAGGGTCTTTAAAAAAACACGCTGCAATGTTGACAATCATCCGCTGGGTAACAGGACATGGTTCACTTAAAACACCTTCCTCCCACAAACCAGGTTTGACAGACAGTGGTCGGGGTGAGACTGGGAAATGGTGGTTTCCCCCCCTCTCCCCCACCCGCCCCCCTCTCCCCCCCTTCCCCCCCCCCCTCTTCTCCCCCCCCCCCCCCCCCCCCCCCCCTCCCCCAAACCCTCCCTTGCCTTGGCGGCAACCTGGTAGCCTGGTGAAAATGCCAGGGTTACACTTACCGCCCTCATTTCCACTGTACTCAAGGACCTGCTAATTTGGCAGGAGGATTTGAGATGGGCCAGCCAGTTTGGGGCAGGTGCTCCATTGCTCCACACAGGCTGGATCCGATGGCATCAGTACAGACCCAATGCAATTACTAACCACCCTGGGACACACACCCTGCTGACTGGTATTGGGGTGTGTGCCTTGTATCAAGTGGGATTCGCCAGAGGTCATTAAAGGGACCACTGCAGAACACTTATGAAAGGTTTAGAAAAAGGTCATTTAATGAATTTAGAGAGGGTAGAAAGAAATCATTTGCTTTTTTATTGCACCTTGCAGGGCCTCAGGAGTCTCAAACCACTTTACAGTCAGTGGGTGTTGTCACTGCTGTAAGTTAAGAAACATAGCAAACAAAAGGATATCGCCTTTGACAATGCAGCACCCCCTCAGTACTGCACCAAACAATTTTTGTGTTCAAGACTTGAACCCGTAACCTTCTGACTCAGAGCTAAGTGTGGTGCCCAACGGGTGGTGACTGATTGAGTTTGTCATTGCATACTCCAACCTATCCGTTTCAGGAATGTGGTGTTATCCCTGGTGTCCTGGCCAATATTTATCCCACAATTAATATCAGACAAAGAAATGAAATGTGTGCCATTTTCATCCATCTAACAACTTGCATTTACGTAACACCTTCAAGGTTGGGCAATATGCCCAGGTGCTTTATCAATCAAAACCCTGACACCATGTCGCATACTGAAATTAGCACAGGAAACCAAAAGCTTTGTTGAAGATTTTAACAAATTTCTCAAGTAGGGACACAGAAGGACGGCACCGAGGTTTCGGAAGGGAGTTCCAGACGCAGGCAGCTGAAGGCACAGCCACCGAATGGGGTGTGACGAAAATTGGGGATGTGCAAGAGATGAGAATGAGAGACATCAGAGGGTTGTGGAGCAGGAGGAGATTCCAGAGACAGGGAGGAGCAGACTCAATTCACCTGAGATATCAGCTGACTTAATTAACATCTCTTTAATTACTATAAGCCTTTAAATGATATCAGTCTTTGATTAATATCAGCCTCCAGAATTATTCCAGCCCAGAGTCCAATCAAGCTGCACACTAGCCATTGCCAGTGAGGCTGAACATAAGCACTGAGCTGGGCCAGGGTGGGAGAGAAAATGCAGGCCCCAAACCCACACACAAACCCCCCCCAAAAAAAGGTATGAGGCCAGACCACTTCATCATCAACTCAACCAGTTGCATTTAGTATAACCGAGCGAGGTGGAGACAGGAGAATTCAGTTTACAGTTAGGAAGAAATGGTTAACGTGTTGATTAATTGCCACCTTTATGTTAATGTGGTTTTCGCTTATTTTAAGCAATGATATTCACACAACTGAACAGTCACGTTTTCCCAGGTTTGTTTCTCCTCACCTTTTCACAGTGCTGATTATAGTGCGACCAGACATTAGCTGTGGAGGGAGAGAGAGCTTCAACCTCAGTCGCAGGCCGATAGTCAATTAGACAGCAGGCCACTCTGTCAAGCTGATGTTTTTTTATTATGATTGGGCTGATCAGCAGAGTCAGATAAGGTGTAACATATACGTTAGTGTTTCACAGGGATTAATTTTACACCATTTGACGCAACAGATATTCTCCATAGTGCATAACAGCAGGGCAAAACTGCTGGAGCTCAATTATTTGGATTTGGTGCTCCCTGATTGATAGCTGCATATCATTTTAAACTTGGCCCATTGCAAACTCTGTGGCTTGAATTTAAACAGCCCTCTGGGAGTGGGAGTGGGGGAGCTGATAAACTGGTGACAGCAGATGACAGGAAGGAAATCTGACACCTTCCTTCCACCATGGGATAGGTTCAAAGGGAAAAACAGCAGTGGCTGGACTGCCTGGCAACCAGACGTGGAAGGTCAACTAATCCAATTAATGGGCCTATTAAAAGCCAATTCATGAGCCCGGTGGCAATTTAGCAGTGTCGACGCTCCCTGTCCTTGCTGCACCGTATGGGACGATCAAGGTGACCTTCCGTCATCTGGGGTTCCTTCATTAATGGCCACTCCCTGACCCCGGGCAGCAATGGTCACCTTGTCACCCCAGCAGAGAATTAAAGGATCCTACTTAGCTGACAGGATGTATCAATGTGGAGGTTCCTTCTCTTTCCCCCCCCTATCATTGGGGTAGCTGAGGTTGATTGGGCTGACAGCGTGGAGAGAAAAGACACCATTCGTAATTTCTTTAAAATTCATTGACAGGATGTGGGCATCACTGGCTGGGCCTACATTTATTGCCAATCGCCAACTACCCTCTAGTCATATGGAGCCACATGTAGGCCAGACCAGGGACGGACAGCAGATTCGTTTCCCATTGGGACGTCAGTGAACCAGATGGTTTTTTAAATTGAAAAATCGACAAAGGTTTATGGTCATCATTTGACATTTAATTCAAGATTTTTTTATTGAATTTGAATTTCACCCTGGTGGGATTTGATCCCGGGTCCCCAGATATCGCCCTGGGCCTGGATTTACTGGTCCAGTAACAATGCCACTACACCACCGTGCGGCCTCAGGGCACACGCTTCACATTCAGACCCTAGGCCCCATGGTGTGGCGACAAAACGCCAGCCTGTGTTTTACCTTGGAGCAGGGGGAGTCCATTCAACCCCTTCAGCCTGTCCTGTACTCTAATAGACTGAATTATACAAATTCCCCACATCCCCCAACCCTCTCACCATCCCCCCCCCCCCCCCCCCCCCCCCCCCGCCCATGTCTAGAAGGCAAGGACAGCCTTCCAAGGGGAAAACAGACTTTTCCCGCAGCTATTTAAGATTGGAGGCCTTGAACTGAGTGCTTTGCTCAGCCATTTAAGAGTCCACCACATTGCTGTGGCTCTGGAGTTACACGTAGGCCAGACCGGGTAAGGCTGGCAGATTCCCTTCTCTGAGGATACGAGTGAACCAGGTGGGTTTTTGCGACAGTTATTGATAGTTTCATGGCCATCATTATTGAGGCTAGCTTCCAATATCACATTTATTGGGTAAGATTCTCTGGCTTCCCCATGGTGTGTTTTGCGGCAGCCATTGGCTGCTGAACCGACGGAAAGACCTCACCAACTCATTAAATTTAAATTCCACTAAATGCTGTGGTGGGATTTGAAGCCATATCCCCCAGAGCATTAGCCTGGGCCTCTCGACTGCCAGTCCAGCAACATTACTAATAGACCGCCATCTCCCCATCCCTCAAGGTATAAGGAGATCCTGGAGGGTTGTCGGCCTGGAGAAGGTTACAGAGATGGGAGGGTAGAGGCCATAGCAGGATACAAAGGTGAGTATTTTCAAATCAAGGCATTGTTAGTCCAGCAGATAGGCAGGCACAGAGGTGATGGGTGAAGGAGATTTGGTGCAAGTTAGGTGCAAGGAACTCAAGTTTATGGCGGATGCAAAGTGGGAGGTCAGCCAAGAGAGAACTGGAAGTGACAAAGTTACAGATGAGGGTTTCAGTAGTAGATGAGCAGGGCCAGTGTAGGAGAAGGGTAATGTTACAGGGGGGGGGGGGGAAATAGGCGGCCCTAGAAAACAGTTTGATTCAGCCTGAGCCAGTGACCAGTGAGAGGGATGGAATCGGCTGCTAGAGAACAGAGTTTGTGGCAGGGTCTGAAGACTATGCTGGATTCTCCGGCCCTGTCACGCTGTCACGGTGGAGCCCGCCATGGGGCAGTCGGCAGCACAGCCAAACGCCATTGACCTTGGCGAGTCCGGGCAATCCTGGCATTGGACGGGGCTGATCGCCACCCCCACCCGCCAATGGCTCAGGCCTTCCTAACAAATATCTCAGAGCAACAAAACTCCAATGTAAACTCTTTACTGTTTTATTCCCCCCTCTGATGTTAACCGATTCTTAATTCTGGACAACTGGTGATGTGTTATTTACTGAGAAACTTTAAACCATTCATTCCAAGTATGCTCAGAAAATACATTCAAACCTGTGATTGGTGAAGTGATCCTTCTGAACGCCTCTGGATTTCTCTTATATTACAGCTGGTCTGCTGCAGAATATTCATGGATCTCAGTCACCTCCAGTAAGTTGAACATTTATAAAACAGACTCCTCAATCTGATTGAAAATTATGTGTCATTTGCATAAAATCCCGATGTATACAGGGAGGTAGAAAGCGACAACAAGCCTGGTGGGATCAAGTAGATCCCTTGAGTTATTGACATAAGTTTATTATCATCATGTTCTCCTGTTACCCACACAGCAGCCGGGGACATTGAAACATTGAAGCTGTTGAACATTCGAGAGGCGGTGGTGAGGGGGGTGGGGGGGGGTGTGGGGGGGGGAGGGGGGGTTGGGGTTGGCTGTGATTGCAGCATTGAGAAGGACAGGCTGTGATCAGGGTGGGGGGGGGGGGGGTTGGGGTTGGCTGTGATTGTAGCATTGAGAGGGACAGGCTGTGATCGGGGTGGGGGGGGGGGGGGTGGGGAAGGGTTGGGGTTGGCTGTGATTGTAACATTGAGAGGGACAGGCTGTGATCGGGGTGGGGGAGGCAGGGGGTGGGGGTGAGGGGGGTGGGGAGGGGTTGGGGTTGGCGCTGATTGTAACATTGAGAGGGACAGGCTGTGATCGGGGTGGGGGAGGCGGGGGGTGGGGGTGAGGGGTGGTGGGGAGGGGTTGGGGTTGGCTGTGATTGTAACATTGAGAGGGACAGGCTGTGATCGGGGTGGGGAGGCGGGGGAGGGGAGGGGTTGGGGTTGGCTGTGATTGTAACATTGAGAGGGACAGGCTGTGATCGGGGTGGGGGAGGCGGGGGGTGGGGGTGAGGGGAGAGTGGGCAGGGGTTGGGGTTGGCTGTGATTGTAACATTGAGAGGGACAGGCTGTGATCGGGGTGGGGGAGGCGGGGGGTGGGGGGGGGGTGGGGAGGGGTTGGGGTTGGCTGTGATTGTAACATTGAGAGGGACAGGCTGTGATCGGGGTGGGGGAGGGGGTTAATCAAAGGTTCGCCTGTGGGGCCTGTGGAGCAGTGGGCTTGGGGAAAACTCCTGTCCACTTGACCTCGAAGGAATGCTGCAAAATACATCTGTGAAGGTGGCAGCCTTTGCCTCTCTCACACTGAATCACACAGAGACCCTTCGGCCCATCGAGTCTGCACCAACACATGAAAACACCTGATCTACCTACCTACCTAATCCCATTTGCCAGCACTTGGCCCATAGCCTTGGTTTCCCAAGGCCTCAGTAACCCACACGGTAAATCGGCCTCTGCGGAATGTTAATGGAGTGTCCAGCTTCTTGACAATGGGACCGTCGAACTACACGAAAATCTGACAACTTCTTCTGCTGTAAGGTGATGTCCGGGGTTCTGTATAGGCGTGATGTCCGGGGTTCTGTATAGGCGTGATGTCCGGGGTTCTGTATAGGCGTGATGTCCGGGGTTCTGTATAGGCGTGATGTCCGGGGTTCTGTATAGGCGTGATGTCCGGGGTTCTGTATAGGCGTGATGTCCGGGGTTCTGTATAGGCGTGATGTCCGGGGTTCTGTATAGGCGTGATGTCCGGGGTTCTGTATAGGCGTGATGTCCGGGGTTCTGTATAGGCGTGATGTCCCGTATAACACCCATTGATCGACGAAGGATAGTTGGGAAGCATTCCTTTTGATTGAATCTTCAGCACAAATAGCCAATGAGATTGTGATTTATAAAATCATCCAGCAGAGAAGAAGATTGTTCAACCCATCGTTCCTGTGCTAGCTCTTTGAGCAATCTATCCAATTAGTACCACCACCCTGTTTGTTCCCCATATTCCTGCAATCTTTTCTTTTCTAATTCCCTAATCTAATTCCCTTTCTTCTTCCATGGTCCTTTCAGGCAGCTCCTTCCAGATCAGAACAATTAATTGTGTAAACAAAACGTTCTCCTCACCTCCCCCTCATCCTCACCTCCCCCTCAGTTCTTTTACTCATTACCTTAAATCTCTTTCCTTTGATTGCTGACCCCCCTCTCCAATGGAACCACTACCTCCCTCTCTCAACTATCAAAGCCCCTCATAATTTTCAACAGTATTACTAATTCTCCCCTCACCCTCCCTTTCTCCAAGGAGGGCAATCCCAGCTCCTCCAGTCTCTCCAATTGAAGACTCTCATCTCTGATGCCTGTCCGCTTCACCTCGCCGGCTGCTGCCCCCCTGAACTGGGCCGCCTGTCCGCTTCACCTCGCCGGCTGCTGTCCCCCTGAACTGGGCCGCCTGTCCGCTTCACCTCGCCGGCTGCTGTCCCCCTGAACTGGGCCGCTTGTCCGCTTCACCTCGCCGGCTGCTGTCCCCCTGAACTGGGCCGCTTGTCCGCTTCACCTCGCCGGCTGCTGTCCCCCTGAACTGGGCCGCCTGTCCGCTTCACCTCGCCGGCTGCTGTCCCCCTGAACTGGGCCTCGTGTCCGCTTCACCTCGCCGGCTGCTATCCCCCTGAACTGGGCCGCCTGTCCGCTTCACCTCGCCGGCTGCTGTCCCCCTGAACCAGGCCGCCTGTCCGCTTCACCTCGCCGGCTGCTGTACCCCTGAACTGGGCCGCCCGTCCACTTCACCTCGCCGGCTGCTGTCCCCCTGAACCAGGCCGCCTGTCCGCTTCACCTCGCCGGCTGCTGTCCCCCTGAACCGGGCCGCCTGTCCGCTTCACCTCGCCGGCTGCTGTCCCCCTGAACTGGGCCGCCTGTCCGCTTCACCTCGCCGGCTGCTGCCCCCCTGACCCAGGCCGCCTGTCCGCTTCACCTCGCCGGCTGCTGTCCCCCTGAACTGGGCCGCCTGTCCGCTTCACCTCGCCGGCTGCTGTCCCCCTGAACTGGGCCGCCTGTCCGCTTCACCTCGCCGGCTGCTGTCCCCCTGAACTGGGCCGCCTGTCCGCTTCACCTCGCCGGCTGCTGTCCCCCTGAACTGGGCCGCCTGTCCGCTTCACCTCGCCGGCTGCTGTCCCCCTGAACTGGGCTGCCTGTCCGCTTCACCTCGCCGGCTGCTGTCCCCCTGACCCAGGCCGCCTGTCCGCTTCACCTCGCCAGCTGCTGTCCCCCTGAACTGGGCCTCGTGTCCGCTTCACCCCGCCAGCTGCTGTCCCCCTGAACTGGGCCGCTTGTCCGCTTCACCTCGCCGGCTGCTGTCCCCCTGAACTGGGCCTCGTGTCCGCTTCACCTCGCCGGCTGCTGTCCCCCTGAACTGGGCCTCGTGTCCGCTTCACCTCGCCGGCTGCTGTCCCCCTGAACTGGGCCTCGTGTCCGCTTCACCTCGCCGGCTGCTGTCCCCCTGAACTGGGCCGCCTGTCCGCTTCACCTCGCCGGCTGCTGTCCCCCTGACCCAGGCCGCCTCACCTCACCGGCTCATGTGCAAACCAGGGATAGCCTCTAAAGCGGGAGAGAAATGCTGCGCATCCTAGAACTAAGAGCAAGACCGATATTAAATGTCTGCTCATTGCACTAACCTTCTTTCTGAAGCCTGTCCCGCCGCCGAAAAATTCCTCCGCCGAAAAATTCCTCCGCCGAATGGGCCACGCCGAATGGGCCACGCCGAATGGGCCACGCCGAATGGGCCACGCCGAATGGGCCACGCCGAAACGTCCCATCCCCGTTTATCTCAGCTTTGAACATCCTTAACGACCCGGCCTCTACAGCTCTCTGCGGTAAATAATTCCACAGATTCACTACCCTCTGAGAGAAGAAATGCCTCCTCATCTTTGTCTGAAATGGGCGACCCCCTTACTCTGAGATTCTGCTCTCTGGTTCCAGACTCTCCCACAAGAGGAAAAAACCTTCTCAGCATCGACCCTGTCAGTCCCCCTGAGAATCCCGAATGTTTCAATAAGGTCACCTCTCGTTCTTCTGAACTCCAATGAATACAGGCCCAACCTACTCAACCTCTCCTCATAAGAAAATCCCTCAACCTGTTGAACCTTCTCTGGACTGCCTCCAATGCTAGTATATCTTTCAAAGAAGAACAATACAGCACAGGAACAGGTCCTTTGGCCATCCAAGCCTGTATTGGTCCTTAGATAAGGGGACCAAAATGGTTCACAGTATTCCAGGTGTGGTCTAACTATGTGTCTTGCATAGTTTCAGTAAGATTGCCCTATTTTTACACTCCATTCCCTTTGCAATAAAGGCCAACATTCCATTTACCTTCCCAATCACCAACTGAACATGTGATTCCCTCTCTAAGCCTTGACATCTTTCTTAAATTGAGGTACCTGTGGAATTGAACATAATACTCCAGCAGCTTTCAAGTGCTGAAACCAGGCTGCCGTCTCGCATGGACACCTACCAGAACACATTATGTTAAGCAGGATGTGATAATACAAGAAGGTCAGAACGCACTTATAACAAAGTTGCCCAGAATACCCTCTGGACAAGCAGATTGACTTCAAAATCATCTGCAGCTAAACTGTTGCATGTTAAACGAAATTAAATGCAAATGAGATATACAGATTGATAAAAAGTAATTAAGAAGATTACCTGATAAGGTCAACATTCATGAATTCATGTGTAACGCAGCAATAAAAATCTTATTCATAAATATAACTGGTGTAATTAAGAAGACCTCCCAATCTCATTTTCATCGAACAATGGCATCTGAGGCCAATTATGTCTGATATTCTAAACAGGATTTATTACTAGATTTTGGGTGTAAGTGTCAGTTAGGTTTATAACATGAGGCTGGTTAAATTAACACAAATCAGAATTAGGACAACCTGACAGCAATTAGCAATTGGATGTTTAGGCACCCTTTCTTTTGACAGTTACGCCTTGGCTTTACCCCATTTTTACCCTCCTGCATCTGACATCCTATCGTCTGGACGACAAGCCACAGTTTACCACTTTCAAGAAGCATTCTTTAAATGATTTTAGCCAGGCTGTATTCATTCCTCATTCACAGTTTCTGGGGAGGGAGGGGTGCTGTGGTACAATTGTTGTGCTAGACTCCAGTGAACACCAACAATGATCAATGTCGTGTGGAACTTGACCGGGGTGTAGGTCAGACTGGGCGAGGGAAGTAGATTCCCTTTCATGGAGGATATTCATGAACCAATTCGGTTTTTACAATGTATTCGGAGACTGTCGTGGGCTAGATTTATTGAATTCATTTTTCACAATGTGGCATGCTAGAATATGAATTCCTGACCTTAGGACATTGATTCAGCGCGGTAACCACTGTGTTATTGCAATCATTTTGCCTACAAATTCGTTAATGACCTCCCACATGTTTATTGATATAATTCTTTCATGAGACATGGATGTCCCTGACAAGACCAGCATTTATTGTCTATCCCTCCTTACCCTTTGTGAGCAGTTTCCATTGCTGTGGGCCTGGACAATAGCAAATTCAATTTTTTTTTACAACAAACAATTACAGTTTCAAGGTCACCATTACTGAGCCGAGGTTCAATTCCAGATGTTGAACTTATTAATTAATTGAATTTAAGTTGACCAGCTGCCATGGTAGGATCTGAACCCATGTCCTTGGATTATTAACCTGGGCCTCTGGACTCCTTGTGCAGTGACCGTACCACCACGCATGATCTAGATGTCTGTAAAATGACAGAAGTGTTTGATAGGGTAGATCTACAGAAGATTTTTCCAATTATGGGGAGTCCATAAATATCAAATAGTTTCTGAAAAAATTACAAGCAGTGAGTTGATGTGATCTGGATGGTACTGTCTGAAAGGGCGGTGGAAACAGATTCAATAGGCAATTTCAAAAAGGAATTGTGTAAACACTTTGAAGGTAAACAAATGTAAATAGAGTCATAGAGGGCTAGAATACAAGACCAGGGATGTACTTCTGAGGCTGTATAAGGCTCTGATCAGACCCCATTTGGAGTATTGTGAGTTGTTTTGAGCTCCGTATCTAAGGAAGGATGTGCTGGCCTTGGAAAATGAATTGAAATGAAAATCGGTTATCGTCACGAGTAGGCTTCAATGAAGTTACTGTGAAAAGCCCCTAGTTGCCACAGTCCAGCGCCTGTCCGGGGAGGCTGGTACGGGAATCGAACCGTGCTGCTGGCCTGCTGGGTCTGCTTTAAAAGCCAGCGATTTAGCTCAGTGAGCTGCCGGTACGAGATGACTCTCTGCGGGCTCTCCCTAACAGATCCTCTTTTTATTTATCTTCTACTCGTTCTAATCTTTTATTTTCTTTTCTTTTCATGTACTTAATGATCTGTTGAGCTGCTCGCAGAAAAATACTTTTCACTGTACCTCGGTACACGTGACAATAAACAAATCAAATCCGATCCAAGAAAAGTTCCAGAGGAGGTTCACAAGAATGATCCCTGGAATGAAGAGCTTGTCGTATGAGGAATGGTTGAGGACTTTGTGTCTCCACTGGTTGGAGTTTAGAAGGATGAGGGAGGATCTTATTGAAACTTACAAGATACTGCGAGGCGTGGCTAGAATGGACATGGAGAGAATGTTTCCACTTGTAGGAAAAACTAGAACAAGAGAACACAATCTCAGACTAAAGGGATAATCCTTTAAAACAGAGATGAGGAAGAATTTCTTCACCAGAGGGTAGTGAATCTGTGGAACTCTTTGCCGCAGAAGGCTGTGGAGGTCAAATCACCGAGTGTCTTTAAGACAGAGAAAGGTAGGTTTTTGATTAATAAGGGAATCAGTGGATGTGGGGTGAAGGCAGGAGAATGGGGATGATTGAATGGCGGGAAAGACTTGATGGGCTGAGTGGCCTAATTCTGCTCCTATGGCTTATAGAGGTTTATAGAATATGAACAGGACATTCGGCCCAACTTGTCCATGTCACCCAGTTTCTATCACTAAGCTAGTCCCGATGGCCCCAATTTCCTCATAACCCTCTATACCCAGCTTTCCCATATAATTGTCTAAATGCTTTTTAAAAGACAAAATTGTACCCGCCTCTACTACTGCCTCTGGCAGCTCACTCCAGACACTCACCAACCAGGGCTGTGAGAACGAGCAGGGCAGTGGGGCTGATTGGACAGTTGTTGAAGAGGGTCAACACAGGCCCGAACTTTCACCTGCTGTGCTGGAGCAGTCTTCGATTCCATGAAAAGCAAAAGGGAATTCAGGAGGAATCGCTTTACCCAGAGAGAGGATAGAACACTGAAGTTGCTACCACAATGTGCAATTGAGTTGAAAAGAGTAGAGGCATTTAAGGGAAAGTTAGATTAACACATGGGGCAGTAAGGAATTATAGAATTTACAGTGCAGAAGGAGGCCATTCGGCCCATCGAGTCTGCACCAGCTCTTGGAAAGAGCACCCTACCCAAGGTCAACACCTCCACCCTATCCCCATTACCCAGTAACCTCACCCAACACTAAGGGCAAATTTGGACACTAAGGGCAATTTATCATGGCCAATCCACCTAACCTACACATCTTTGGACTGTGGAAGGAAACCGGAGTACCCGGAGGAAACCCACGCACACACGGGGAGGTTGTGCAGACTCCACACAGACAGTGACCCAAGCCGGAATCGAACCTGGGACCCTGGAGCTGTGAAACAATTGTGCTATCCACAATGCTACCGTGCTGCCCTTAGAATAGACTGGGTCAGATGATGAGGGGTAGGAAGAGGCTTGTGTGGAGCACAAACACCCATCTGGACCATTCAGCGACGTGGCCTATTTCTGTGTTGTAAGTTTGTGATGTGTGTTACAGATAGACCACTTTCTGGGCCTTTCAGTTCTGGCCAAAAGGAAAGCTTCCATTCAAATAGTCATCTTAGACATTAGAATCCTGGGCCAGGATATTTATGATGGTGGGGAATCCCTTGGGGTCATCCAAAGAGTCAGCGGAGGACACATCCAACGAACATTAATTAGCTGGACGCGGGACTACCACCCCTCACTCAGGAGGAAGTCACTCCTCAGGAAGCTCCCGGTCTATATAATGAGTCAGAAGCTCTCCTGTCGCTGCAGTGGACAGGGTTGGGACTGCAACCAGTCCCCTGAGCCCGTGTCCTGAGATTCCAGGAACAGGTAAGTTTTTGGGGTCTCAGGTTAGGTTGGTTAGGGTAGGGGGAGGCCTGCTTGATGGACAGTGGGAGATTGGCGCGTCAGCAGAGAGGCTTGGGTGGCACCACAGGAGGAAGTCAGGTTCTGAGGTTACTGAACCTTAAAGGGGAGGGGGGAGCACCCAATGTTAAAAGGGGGCTGCAGATGGAGGTCCCCCCTTCCCCCCCAGAGGTCTGACCCTATTATTTTTGGGCTTCCCCCAAACAGCGGAACTCCTTCTGCCAGCCTGAAAATTAAGGCTGGGCATAAAACGGCCTCAACTGGGGCAAAGACAAGCAGACCAACCAAAACCCAACGGAAAATTGTACAGAGGTTGGAGTGAGCAGCAACCCAGAGTGAAGCCCACTGGAGGAATTTTAAGCTCACACCCAACCAACAAACCTGCCAACCGGGCAGTGTAATATTCTGCCCCACTGGTGAAGGTGGGTGGGTTGGAAAGTCTTTCTGCAATTGAGTTTGAGGTGGTTTATAATGTACAACTTTCAACCAAGAACATGATAGAGGCAAACTGCAAATGATACAAAAGCATAACTCAAAGTCTTTTTAATGTTGGTGCTGTTACTGTTCGTAGAGAATCATAGAATTTACAGTGCAGAAGGAGGCCATTCAGCCCATCGAGTCTGCACCAACCCTTAGAAGGAGCACGCTATCCAAGCCCACACCTCCACCCTATCCCCGTAACCCAACCCTTTTAGACACTAAGGGGCAATTTATCATGGCCAATCCACCTAATCTGCACATCTTTGGACTGTGGAAGGAAACCGGAGCACCCGGAGGAAACCCACGCAGACACGGGGAGAACGTGCAGACTCCGCACAGAAAGTGACCCAGCGGGGAATCAAACCTGGGCCCCTGGAGCTGTGAAGCAACGATGTTAACCCCTGTGTCACCGTGCTGACCACATTGTTGTTTGTAATGATTGGAAGAAATTGAAATGGTCGCAACAGAAAGGTGTGTGTGTATGTGTGTGTAAGAGAGAGATGGGGTATGTGTGTTTATATGTGTGTGTGTGTGTGTGTGTGTGATGGTATGTCTGTGATGGGGTGTGTGTAATGGGGTGTGTGTGATGGTGGGTTAGTGTGTGTGTGTGTTTGATGGTGTGTGTGTGATGGTGGGTTAGTGTGTGTGTGATATGGGGTGTGTGTGTGTGTGATGGTGTGTGTGTGATGGTGTGCGCGTGATGGTGCGTGTGTGTGTGTGTGTGATGGTGTGTGTGTGTGATGGTGTGCGTATGTGTGTGATGGTGTGTGTGTGTGTGATGGTGTGCGTGTGATGGTGCGTGTGTGTGTGTGATGGTGTGCGCATGATGGTGTGTGTGTGATGGTGTGCGCGTGATGGTGTGTGTGTGTGTGATGGTGCGTGTGTGTGTGATGGTGTGCGCATGATGGTGCATGTGTGTGTGCGATGGTGTGCGCATGATGGTGCGTGTGTGATGGTGTGCGTGTGATGGTGTGCGCGTGATGGTGTGTGTGTGTGATGGTGCGTGTGTGTGTGATGGTGTGCGCATGATGGTGCATGTGTGTGTGCGATGGTGTGCGCGTGATGGTGTGTGTGTGATGGTGTGCGCGTGATGGCGTGTGTGTGTGATGGTGCGTGTGTGTGTGATGGTGTGCGCATGATGGTGCGTGTGTGTGTGTGATGGTGTGCGTGTGATGGTGCGTGTGTGTGTGTGATGGTGTGTGTGTGATGGTGTGCGTGTGATGGTGCTTGTGTGTGTGATTGTGTGTGTGATTGTGTGTGTGTGTGATGGTGTGTGTGTGTGTGTGATGGTGTGCGCGTGATGGTGTGTGTGTGTGGGATGGTGTGTGTGTGTGTGTGATGGTGTGTGTGTGTGTGTGATGGTGTGTGTGCGTGATGGTGCGTGTGTGATGGTGTGCGTGTGATGGTGCGTGTGTGTGTGTGTGATGGTGTGCGTGCGATGGTGTGCGTGTGTGAGCTGAACTGCAGCTTGTAACATTGGGAAAAGAATTTTCAGCTCATTGTAAAAACAGGATCCACATAGAAACTAAATTAACAACTTGATGGAAACATTCTGATCAAATGCTCATCCAAAGATTTTGCAGTGTGTAGTAGCACGAGGGCTCTATAAACACCCTGTATAACATATCAAATTCTAATTTTACATTTTCATGGTGACCCAAGCACCAATAACAATAAAGATTGCTCATTTCCAAATGTCAAGTTGCTGAAGAATCACCTCAGACCAGACACCGAAACTAACGAGGATTCCTGATACATCGCAAGGCACTAAATTAGATGCACAAACTCCAAATATGCCTCCCCTTCAAAAACGGGTATTTGCCATTGCAAACGTCCCACAGGACTTCACAAGCTGGGGTAGGGAGACCCAGGAGGGGACAGTTGATGGGGTGGAAAGAACAAGGGAGAGATAATCAAGGATATGGATAACCAGAACTAAAAAAGCTAGAGAAACTGAGCAGGTCAGGCAGGCGGCATTTGTGAAAATCGAGGCCATGTTTCAGGTCAAACACCTTTCATCAGAACTCTTGCCAGCTTTATTTGCTCCTCATTGCAGATTTCCAACATCTGCCGTGTTTTGCTTTGATTTGGGTGATGAGGTTAGTTTTAGAGGAGGCTTTTGTAGATGGATTGGGAACAGCTGGAAACCAGGAGGGAATGGGAGATCAGGACAAATCCAGCATCTTCCAACTGATACCTTCCAGATCCAGCAACTCAATGATAACTTGCATTCCCACCATCATTAGAATGTAACTGGTTGCCAAGTTTAATCACCACTGCATTCAAAGCACTGGGACACATGCAGAGAATTAAAAGTATTCATTCATTCATAAGATGAGAGCATCGCTGGCGAACCATTTATTGCAAATCCCCAAATGTTTTTCAGGAGGAGGCGGTGAGCTGCTTTCATGAACTGCTGCAGTCAATGTGGCGTAGGTACAACCACAGTGCTGTCAGAGAGGGAGTTCCAGGTGTTTTCCCAGCGACAATGAAAGACTGGTGATATATTTCCAAGTTAGAATGATGTGATGCTTGGAGGGGAACTTGGAGACGGTGGTGTTCCCACATGTCTGCTGCACTTGTTCTTCTAGGTGGGAAAGGTCACAGGTTCAGAAGGCACAGCTTGAAGGAGGCTTGGCAAATTGCTGCAATGCACCTTGTAGATGCTGCTAAAGATTCAGACCCATATTCACCGCAGAATAACAAAGTCTTGGCAAATGCTCAAATAGCTTTCCACCACTTGTTGTCAGGGACTTAGCAGTTGTCCCGCACTGTGCAGACAAAAAGTAGAGTGAATTTTTATGACAAGAGCAAAGTTCCACAGAGCTATCAATGTCTATATTGGTGTATTGCTTACACCAATGTCTGTATATTGGTGTATTGCTTACACCAATGTCTGTATATTGGTGTATTGCTTACACCAATGTCTGTATGTTGGTGTATTGCTGACACCAATGTCTGTATATTGGTGTATTGCTTACACGAATGTCTGTATATTGGTGTATTGCTTACACCAATGTCTGTATATTGGTGTATTGCTTACACCAATGTCTGTATATTGGTGTATTGCTTACACCAATGTCTGTATGTTGGTGTATTGCTTACACCAATGTCTGTATATTGGTGTATTGCTTACACCAATGTCTGTATATTGGTGTATTGCTTACACCAATGTCTGTATATTGGTGTATTGCTTACACCAATGTCTGTATATTGGTGTATTGCTTACACCAATAACTGTATATTGGTGTATTGATTACACCAATGTCTGTATAATTGGTGTATTGCTTACACCAATGTCTGTATATTGGTGTATTGCTTACACCAATGTCTGTATATTGGTGTATTGCTTACACCAATGTCTGTATATTGGTGTATTGCTTACACCAATGTCTGTATATTGGTGTATTGCTTACACCAATGTCTGTATAATTGGTGTATTGCTTACACCAATGTGTGTATATTACATAGATTATCATAGAATTCACAGTGCAGAAGGAGGCCATTCGGCCCATCGAGTCTGCACTGGCTCTTGGAAAGAGCACCCTACCCAAGGTTAACACCTCCACCCTATCCCCATAACCCAGTAACCCCACCCAATACTAAGGGCAATTTTTGACACTAAGGGCAATTTATCATGGCCAATCCACCTAACCTGCACATCTTTGGACTGTGGGAGGAAACCGGAGCACCCGGAGGAAACCCACGCAGACACGGGGAGGATGTGCAGACTCCGCACAGACAGTGACCCAAGCCGGAATCGAACCTGGGACCCTGGAGCTGTGAAGCCATTGTGCTATCCACAATGCTACCGTGTACTGATTACACCAATATCTGTATATTGATGTATTGATTACACCAATGACTGTATATTGGTGTATTGATTACACCAATAACTGTATATTGGTGTATTGATTACACCAATGTCTGTATATTGGTGTATTGCTTACACCAATAACTGTATATTGGTGTATTGATTACACCAATGTCTGTATATTGGTGTATTGTTTACACCAATGTCTGTATATTGGTGTATTGCTTACACCAATGTCTGTATATTGGTGTATTGCTTACACCAATAACTGTATATTGGTGTATTGATTACACCAATGTCTGTATATTGGTGTATTGCTTACACCAATGTCTGTATATTGGTGTATTGCTTACACCAATGTCTGTATATTGGTGTATTGCTTACACCAATAACTGTATATTGGTGTATTGATTACACCAATGTCTGTATATTGGTGTATTGCTTACACCAATGTCTGTATATTGATGTATTGCTTACACCAATGTCTGTATACCGCTGACAGCATGCACGCATGAAGGTGATCCGGTCCCATCTCCCCCACCAACCCCACCAACCCCCCCCCCCCCCCCCCCCCCAGCCCCCCCCCGCCCAACTGACCTCTCCATCAGTTCGCCATCAGAACCCCCAACAGAGACACCCCCATCAGAACTCCATGCAGAGACCCTAACAGAGATCCCCAAAAGAGACTGCATCAGAGATCACCCCCTCCCCCTCAGAGATCCCTATCAGCCACCCCTGCATGAAAGCTGAAGAGCAGTCCAGGCAATCGAGTGAAAAAATCACTGCATTTTCACTTACCTTTCCCTAATATCTGCTGCCTCAGACAAAAATGTTTTCCATGAGTCAGAGGCTTCCCCAAAAGCCAAGTGCATATGAAAGGGTTTTAAATCCCTGGACAGCCTTTGAAATGCAAATATTCCATTCCATTTCATACTGCAATAATAATATAATAATAATCGATTATTGTCACAAGTAGGCTTCAATGAAGTTACTGTGTAAAGCCCCTAGTCGCCACATTCCAGCGCCTGTTTGGGGAGGTCGGTACGGGAATTGAACCCTCACTGCTAGCATTGTTCTGCATTACAAGCCAGCTGTTTAGCCCACTGTGCTAAACCAACCCCAATACATTTCACTCGCCAGAAATTGACAGTTTTAATGGTCCAGGCACAGCTGCTTAGGGGGTTTGTTTATTTATCTTTTCATTCACACTTGAAGGCAACTCAAGTACCCTGGTTGATGCTAACCACAATGTTGATAAACACTCCTGCTATGATTGGCAGCTCCTCACCACATCAACAGGAGCTAAGTGCTTCGGAGTCAAATGGAGAATCCATCCCGCGGACCTGGACTAATAATTTAGTTCGAACCCTAGTTGGTTGAGAATTTGAGTTCAATCTTTCAAAGAAATCTATAACTAAAAAGCTAACATCAGATCAGTCATAGTGACCATAAAGCTATCGGGTTGTCATAAAAGAACCATCAGGTTCAATAATGTTCTTTAGCAAAAATAAAACCTGCCATCCTAACACATTCTGCTTCTATATGGGACTCCATATAGATCATAGAATTCACAGGGCAGAAGAAGGCCATTCAGCCCATTGAGTCTGCACGGGCCTTTGGAAAGAGCACCCCACTTAAACCCACACCTCCACACTATCCCCATAACCCCATCTAACCTGAGGGCAATTTAGCCTGGCTAATCCACCTAACCTGCACTTCTTTGGACTGTTGGAGGAAACCCACGCAGACATGGGTGACTCGCCAACACTAAACGCATTCAAATGGTCATTGGATAGGCATATGGATGATAAGGGAATAGTGTAGATGGGCTTTAGAGGGGTTTCACAGGTTGGCGCAACATCGACAGCCGAAGGGCCTGTACTACGCTGTAATGAACCTAGCGGAGTGGTGTAACGACAACAATCTCTCCCTCAATGCCAGCAAAACTAAAGAGCTGGTCATCGACTTCAGGAAGCAAAGTACTGTACACACCCCTGTCAGCATCAACGGAGCCGAGGTAGAGATGGTTAACAGCTTCAAATTCCTAGGGGTGCACATCACCAAAAATCTACCCTGGTCCACTCACGTCGACGCTATCACCAAGAAAGCACAACAGCGTCTATACTTCCTCAGGAAACTAAGGAAATTCGGCATGTCCACATTAACCCTTACCAACTTTTACAGATGCACTATAGAGAGCATCCTATCGGGCTGCATCACAGCCTGGTATGGCAACTGCTCGGCCCAGGACCGCAAGGAACTTCAGAGAGTCGTGAATACCGCCCAGTCCATCACACGAACCTGCCTCCCATCCATTGATTCCATCTACACCTCCCGCTGCCGGGGGAAAGCGGGCAGCATAATCAAGGATCCCTCCCACCCGGCTTACTCACTTTTCCAACTTCTTCCATCGGGCAGGAGATTCAGAAGTCTGAGAACACACACTAACAGACTCAAAAACAGCTTCTTCACCGCTGTCACCAGACTCCTAAATGACCCTCTTATGGACTGACCTCATTAACACTACACCCATGTATGCTTCATCCGATGCCAATGCTTATGTAGTACATTGTATATATTGTGTTGCCCTATTATGTATCCTCATGTATTTTCTTGAATTCTGTTTAATTCCCCTTTCTTCCCATGTACTGAATGATCTGTTGAGCTGCTTGCAGAAAAATACTTTTCACTGTACCTCGGTACACGTGACAATAAACAAATCCAATCCAATCCAATCCATCCATGTTCTATGTTCTATGGGGAGAATGTACACAGACTGTGATCCAAGCCAGGAATTGATCCTGGAGCTGTGAATCCAGGAGTCAGGAACGTGATGAATTAACATTGATCGCTGGTGCTGGTCAATACTAGGTTAACACTGCACTTCACGGATAATGTAGTAAAATATCCTCAAGCACTTCACAGAGCTTTATCAGACAAAATGTTAGGTCAATGACCAAAACCTCACACACATACAAACTAGGAGCTGGAAGAGGCCATTCAGCCCAACAACTGCTTTGCAATTTGATAAAATCATGGCTGAGACCTCATGGGGGTCTCCCAGGGAATTGGATGCCGCCAGGTGCATCGCCTGGGGCAGGGTGGTGCCTTGGCATGGCTGGTGCCACCCAGGCACCTTGTTAGTCTCAGCCTGGCACTTTGGCAGTGCCAGCCAAGAGTTCACAGGTTAAGGGTAATTTAATGCAATCCCATTATTGATTGCATTCTTGCAGTTGAGCCCAAAGTTCTTGCAGATCATTCAATGAACTTTGGGCTCAGTCTTATATCAATCAACAGATATATAATTGAGTGTGTTTAATTGATCTTATATTTTTATATTCTTTGAGACGTAGGGTAGAAAAGCGAGGAAATTATCCGAATCTTTATAAATCATCGGTTAGCCCTCAGCTGAAGCACTATGTCCAATTTTGGACACAACACTTTAGGAAGGACAGAGAGGGAGCGGAGGACATTTACCAGAATGGTACCAGGGTCGGGTATGTCAGTTTCGTGAAGACACTCGGGGTTATTCTCCTGAGAGCAGAGAAGGTTAAGTGGTGCTTAAGAATTAGAGAATTTACAGTTCAGAAGGATTCTCACGCCCCTTGGAAAGAGCACCCTACTTGAGCCCACGGCTCCACCCTATCTCCGTAACCTGGTAACCCCACACAACCTTTTTGGACACTAAGGGCAATTTTATAATGTCCAATCCACCTAACCTGGACATCTTTGGACTGTGGGAGGAATCCGGAGCACCCGGAGGAAACCCACGTAGACACGGGAGAACGTGCAGACGCCACACAGTCAGCCAAGCCGGGAATCGAACCTGGGACCCTGGCGCTGTGAGGCAGCGGTGCTAACCACTGTGCCACCGTGCGACTGGTTTAATGGAGGATTCAGAACTGGAATAGTTTACAAAGGCCGGAATTTTTTTGGATGGCGGCGATTAGTTCCAGGCCATCCAAGAATCAACGGGAAACAATGGGAGTGCCAGTTTTGTTTAGAAATCATCTGAAAAAGCCAAATAAACCAAAAACAAATCCCTTTCAAACCATCAGCCCGTGATCATGTTCCACAAGCTTGCGTTATCTCGCATGAAAAAAATCTTTGGCTTCTCCGTTGACATGGCCACACAGCCAATTTATGCTCCAATGAGCTTTGATTGGCTGCAGATTGGACCTCCACCCCTCACTCGGGAGGAAGACCCGCCTTAGAGAGCTGACGGTCAATCTGATTGGGCAGAAAGCAGCTCTCCTTTCCCTGCAGCAGGAGAGGAAGAAAATATCAGGGACCGAGAATTGAAGGTCTCGGTTCAAGGGGTCGCAGGGCAGAGAGCATAGGGAAGGCCTGGGGGGTGAAAATAGGGTGATTGGGGTCTCGGAGCAGAGGTCTGGGATAGCGAGGTTCAGGAACCATTGGACCTCAAGGTGGAAGGGTTGGCTAACCGCAGAAGGAGGCTTCTGATGGATACACCCCCCCCCCCCCCCCACCAATCCCTTGCTCTGCACTTCCCAACCAAGACATAACCCTTTTGATTTACAGGCTTCCCTCATGAAGGTTCAATCTTCTCACGAGCCTAAAAATTGAGGTTGAGCAGGAAATGGCCACTTCAGGACCACAATTGGGGCAAGGGCGGATTTCCTGTCCGAGGCATTGCCCACCTCAGCTTTCACACACCCCAGCTGTCAACATTGCTCCATTCACCTTCGTTCATGATTAGCTCTTAAGTGCTCTAACCACAATGTTTATAAGCACCAAGCTTTGATTGGCAGCTCCCGCTCCACTTCAAACAGAGTTAAGTGCTGTCAATTTCTAGCTGACCACTTCAAAAATCACTCAACCTTGAAGGGAGTTAATTGGAAAGCACTTGCTTCTGTCTGAAGTGGTCTCTGTAGGTGGGGGGGGGGGGGGGTCCTTATTTAGGGGTCTATGGAGGGGATGGTCTGGTGGGTGTGATTCAGTTCTGCATATTTAAATGAGCCATGCCTGGGAGACGGCGCCACTGCGCCATTTAGTTTGCACAAACATAGACAAGTCAGAATGGCACCTGGGGGTTCTCTCAGGTCATTAGAGATGCCCGGGTGGTCAGGGACAAGGCAGGGTGGCACCCTGGCACTCTTTCTGGCACCAGGACACCCTGGCATTGTCATTCTGGCAGTGCCACCTTGGCAATGCTTTGGTGGCACAGTCATTCTGGCAGGGGCACTGCCATGATGCCAGGCTGGCAGTGCCAAGGTGCCCAGGTAACAGGGGGCTGGGGGCGGGGGGGCAGTGGATGAGGGCTGTTCCCTTGGGCCTCACCGACGTTGGGGGGGGGGGGGGGGATATCGGGGCAGCCAGACAAAATGATGCCCCGACCGGTGAGTAGCCTTTCCTGCTAGTTCGCCAGCAGGAAAGTGCAGCTTCGGTGGACTGAAACTCCCCAAGGCCAAAACTGAACAGCGGCTGTTTCTCTGTGCGGCAGCCATTGGGGAACACCGATGCTAAATGCACTCAAAACCGTTGAATCACGACTTTTATATCTTTGGGCTTGGTTTTAACCTGTTTAATACCTTGCAGAAAACCATCCTCATATCACACGTCCCAATCACTGGAAACAATCTACCCTGTTTCTTACTGTGACAATTTGACAATTTCAAAGGTCTCAATCGAATAACTGCTTAATTCTTCTTGTTCTAATAGTAAACATTTTCCCAAAACACTCTTCATAATAATTCCTCACACCGGGCATCATCTGGAGTGAAAGTTCAACATCATATCGAGGCTTTCATATTGTGTCCTTAGACCGATAGCACCCAGTCCACAATTAGCTTTTTGTGAGCTTTTCTACTTTATACCAGGAGTTGGGTGGGGGGGGGGGGGGGGGGAGGGGGGGGGGGGAGGAGCTTTTTTAGTATCTGAGCCCACTTGGTGTAGGCGTGACCTCGAGTGAGGGGACTGTCCGGATGATATAACCCACCAGGAATCCTGATAATTGGCTTGACCCAAATAATAAAAAGACCTAAGACATAGGAGCAGAAACAGGCCACTCGGCCCATCGAGTCTGCTTCGCCATTCAATCATAGCTGATATTTTCTCATCCCCATTCTCCTGCCTTCTCCCCATAACCCCTGATCCCCTTATTAATCAAGAACCTATCTATCTCAAGCTAACCAGGGGCTGGTTTAGCTCACTCGGCTAAATCGCTGGCTTTTAAAGCAGACCAAGCAGGCCAGCAGCACGGTTCAATTCCCGTAACAGCCTCCCCGGACAGGCACCGGAATGTGGCGACTAGGGGCTTTTCACAGTAACTTCATTGAAGCCTTCTCGTGACAATAAGCGATTTTCATTTCATTTCATTTTCGTCTGTCTCAAGACACACAGTGATTTGGCTTCCACAGCCTTCTGCGGCAAAGAGTTCCACAGATTCACCACCCTCTGGCTGAAGAAATCCCTCCTCATCTCTGTTTTAAAGGATCGTCCCTTCAGTCTTAGATGGTGTCCCCTAGTTCTAGATTTTCCTACAAGTGGAAACATCCTCTCCACATCCACTCTACCCAGGCCTCGCAGTATCCTGTAAGTTTCAAAAAGATCCACCCTCATCCTTCTAAACTATAACGAGTACAGACCCAAAGTCCTCAAACGTTCCTCATACGACAAGCTCTTCATTCCAGGGATCATTCTTGTGAACCTCCTCTGGACTCTTTCCAAGGCCGGCACATCTTTCCTTAGATACGGGGCCCAAAACTGCTCACATTACTCCAAATGGGGTCTGACCAGAGCCTTATACAGCCTCAGAAGTACATCCCTGGTCTTGTATTCTAGCCCTCTCGACATGAATGCCAACATTGCATTTGCCTTCCTAACTGCCAACAGAACCTGCACATTAATCTTTAGAGAATCGTGAACAAGGTCTCCAAAGTCCCTTTGTATCTGATTTCCTCAGCATCTTCCCATTTAGAAAATAGTCTATGCCTCCATTCTCCTTCCAAAGTGCATAACCTCACACTTTTCCACATTGTATTCCATCTGCCACTTCTTTGCCCACTCTCTTAGCCTGTTCAAATCCTTCTGAAGCCCACCTGCTTCCTCAATACTACCTGGCCCTCTACAGATCTTTGTATCATCTGCAAACCTAGCAACAGTGCCTTCAGTTCCTTTTTCCAGATCTTTAATGCATATTGTGAAAGATTGTGATCCCAGCACAGACCCCTGAGACACACCACTAGTCACCGGCTGCCATCCTGAAAAAGACCCCTTTATCCCCACTCTCTGCCTTCTGCCAGTCAGCCAATCCTCTATCCATGCCAGGATCTTACCCTGAACACCATGGGATCTTAACTTATTTAACAGTCTCCTGTGCGGCACCTTGTCAAAGGCCTTCTGGAAATCTAAATAAATCACGCCCACTGGTTCTCCTTTGTCTAACTTCCTTGTTACTTCCTCAAAGAACTCTAACAGATTTGTCTGACATGACCTCCCCTTGACAAAGTCATGCTTACTCAGTCCTATTTTATCATGCACGTCCAAGAACTCCGCGATTTAACCGTTAATAATAGTCTCTAAAATCTTACCAATGACCGAAGTCAGGCTACCTGGCCTATAATTTCCTGTCTTCTGCCTCCCTCCCTTCTTAACAGGGGTGGTACATTAGCCACTTTCCAGTCCTCTGGGACCCTTCCTGCCTCCAGTGATTCCTGAAAGATCATCACTAATGCCTCCACAATTTCCTCAGCTATCTCTTTTAGGACCCTGGGGTGTAGTCCATCCGGTCCAGGTGATTTGTCCACCTTCAGACCTTTCAGTTTCCCCAGAACCTTCTCCTTAGTAATGGTTACTGCACTCACCTCTGCCTCCTGGTTCTCCTGCAGCTCTGGCATCCCACTAGTGTCTTCCACCGTGAAGACTGATGCAAAGTAACTATTCAGTTCCTCTGCCATTTCTTTGTTCCCTATTATTATTTCTCCAGCCACATTTTCCAGTGGTCCAATGTCTATTTTTGTCTCTCTCTTGCCTTTCATATAATGAAAAAACTCTTCATATCTTCCTTTATATTACTAGCTAGCTTGCACTCACACTTTATCTTCTCCCCCCTTATTGCTTTTTTAGTTGACCTCTGCTCACTTTTAAAGGCTTCCCAATCCTCTGGTTTCCCACTAATCCTCGCCACTTTGTCTGCTTTTTCTTTAGCCTTTATGCTGTCCTTGACGTCCCTTGTCAGCCATGGATGCCTCATCCTCCCCTTAGCATGTTTCCTCCTCCTTGGGATGAATTTCTGTTGTGCCTCCCGAATAATCCCCAAAAACTCCTGCCATTGCTGTTCCACTGCCTTCCCTGCTCGGCTCCTTTTCCAATCAACTCTGGCCAGCTCCTCCCTCATGTCTTTGTAGTTACCCTTATTTAATTGTAATACCGTTACATCTGATTGCAGCTTCTCCCTCTCAAACTGCAGGGTAAATTCTATCATATTGTGGTCACTGCTCCCTAAATTCCTTAAGTTCCCTAATTAAGTCTGTCTCATTGCACATCACCAAATCCAGAATTGCCTGTTCCCTAGTAGGCTGTGTCACAAGCTGCTCTAAAAGAAATATCTTAAACATTCCACAAATTCCTTTTCTTGGGATTCACTACCAACCTGTTTTTCCCAGTCCACCTACATATTGAAGTCCCCCATGATTATTGTAATATTGCCTTTTTTACCTGCCTTTTCTATCTCCTGATTTATTTTCTGCCCCACATCCTGATTACTGCTAGGGGGCCTGTACATAACTCCCATCAGGGTCTTTTTACCTTTGCGATTCCTGAACCCAAGGGCTTTTCTCTTTGGGCCTGTACTGTACTGTTCTATGTTCTATGTATACTGCGCGCATTTAGGTACAACACCCTCAGTCCTGCATTGACCACATTCCTTTTCACACTTGTCACCTCTTTTTCTCTGCCTGATGGTGATGTTTTCTTTTATTTGGGTTCTCTATTTCCCTTTTAGTTATTACACCTTCTAATCTCACATTCTGGTTCCCACCTCCCTGCCATACTAGTTTAAATCCTCCCGAGTGAATCTAGCAAACCTCCCAGCCAGGATATTGGTGCCCCTCCAGTTTAGATGCAACCCGTCCTTCATGTACAGGTCCCACCTGCCCTGGAAGAGATCCCAAAGGTCCAAAATCTGACACCTTCCTTCCTACACCACCGGTTTAGCCACATGTTTAGCTGCACCATCCTTCTATTTCTAGCCTCAGTGGCACACGGCACAGGGAGTAATCCTGTGATTACAACTCTTGAGGTCCTGCTTTTTAGCTTACTGTCTAACTCTGAACTCCTTCTGCAGGACCTCATCACTCTTCCTGCCTATGTCGTTCATATCTATGTGTACTACGTCCTCTAGCTATTCACCTTCCCCTTCAGGATGTCCTGTGTTTGTTCAGAATAATATGTCTTTCCTAAAATAAATTTAGAGTACCCAATTATGTTTCCCAAGGAGCAATTTAACGTGGCCAATCCACCTACCCTGCACATCTTTGGGCTGTGGGGGTGAGACCCACGCAGACACAGGGAAATGTGCAAACCCCACACGGACAGTGACCCGAGGCCGGAATCGAACCTGGGACCTCAGCGCCGTAGGCGGCAGTGCTAACCACTGCGCCACCGTGCCGCTCTAATAATAGCAATCTTTAGTAGTGTCACAAGTCGGCTTACTTTAACAATGCAATGACGGTCCTGTGACATTGCAGGCTAAGTGTCAACAGAAATGGGTTCGTTAGCATTCAGGAAATGCTGACCTCCTGATGATATTACCACCTCCGATTGAATGGCTGTTGTGGGGAAAAGCAACAGCTAAGAATGTCTTCAAATTCTCCAATTTATTTTTCAGCCCTTCTTAATTTATTTATGACTATTTTATTTATTCACTGAATCAGTGAAGCAGCAGTACAGAGGGAGGAATTTTGCCCTATATTTTAATGAATAGTAGAAATATCTCTACTTTTCCACATCAGTCACTCTGTTCCCCCATCACTCAGCATTCAACCACCTCATGCTTGTTGACAATGAATTCAGCCAGCCAATTTTGGCCCAACTCCCCAGCCAGATCAAAATTCCCTTTCAGCTTTATTTGGTAGCTTCGCATTATTTACAATGCAAATTTGGACACCATTCCCTACAGCCTTAGATCCAAATTATTGATGGACACAGAAAGCAGACGGAAAACCCAACGGGACATGGCTACCACTGTCAACCACTTCCAATTCACAAATTGTTCTGGATTTTTTTTTCGCTGCACTATTCATTTCCTCTGTAGCCCATATGGAGCAGTTATAACAGGTCATCTGTGCGTTGGGCATAACAAACTTTTCTCATTCTTTGTGAAGGAATCATGGATCATTTATAAAGGGAATGGCAAATGCTCAGGAGAGGGCGATGAGGATTCTGCAAATGCTATGGGGAGGAGGGAAGAGTGCTCAAGTTGAGTCTAAAATAAGATGGGGAATGTAGAACATGATTCATTGAATGTTGACAGATCAAAGCCACTGCAGTTTAGTCCCATTAGGATCAGCTGACGATTTCTTTGCATCTATTTCTGTCTCCATCACGTGGAGAGTCAGCGTTGGAGGTCAGTACTGCACATCACTGAGAAGACAGACCCATCCTCTTCCTTTTCTTATTAAGCATCTCAAGCCTCCCTTTCTGCTTTGCAACTTCTGGTTAATGATTCAGTTAAAATGATACACAGCTCGCCCCAGCATGGATTGATGAAAGAAGATGACTGCACACCTTTGGCACCAAGGCAAGTGAACCATTTGGCCTCCCAGACCACTTTTTAACCAGATATCCAAATTCATCTGTCACCATTGGAAATGAGACTGATCCGTGTGCCAGTCAATGACATGCACAGTACTGAAGGACACTCCAAAAAGGAGTCTGGGACTTTCTCCCCCAAACTTCTGCAGATGGGGGGGGGGGTCAACTGGGGCATTCAGGATTAAGATCAACAGATTTTTGGGTGAGGTGATATGGAGCAAAGATAGGCAAGAGGTGCATGTCAACCATCATTTCACTGGATGGGAGACATGCTTGTGGAGTGAAACATGCCTCCGCCCGTTGCTCGACCTATAATGAGGTCTGAGGAACATCAGACACTGGATTCACTGGGCTGTGAGTCTGCATTTTGTTGGTTAGCAGAAGCTCTGTGAATTTTGAAAAAGGGCAATGGAAATGGATTGGAGTAGGTTGTTTTGTTAAAGAGCTGCCACTGGCACTGGCACAATATACCAGACAACCTCACCCTGCGCTTCACACGGAATTATTCCGCAAAACCCATAATCACAACTAAAGAAGGTCTAACAAATAAAGTGGAAAAGTTGTTGATACTTTCGGTGTCACTCTCCCTAAGAGCGGCTCGACTTGAGACTATAATGTTGGTGGACAGCTCATGGGTCCTGAATGTTGTGTACATCTACCCTTGACAAGTTGGGAGTAACAGAGTTGGCAGGATCTCTGAAAGGTGACATCACCTTGCTAGTCCCTCTGCGCAAGGTCACGCCTGCACTAAGCTGGCAGAGACATGAGAAATGCCAACCCCAATTTCCTTGATAAAGGGTGGCACCGACTTACACTATGGGCACAATCTACAAGCCGCCTTGCACATGAAGGTCAGTGCGCCGCAGTGTAACATAGCTGGTTGATGCAGGGAGACCCTGCTCCCGGGATCTCCCCAGTTCGTTATGCTTCACGAGATCTAAGGCTCATAGAATCATAGAATTTACAGTGCAGAAGGAGGCCAATTGGCCCATCGAGTCTGCACCGGCTCTTTGAAAGAGCACCCTACCCAAACTCAAACCTCCACCCTATCCCCATAACCCAGGAACCCCACCCAACACTAAGGGCCATTTTGGACATTAAGGGCAATTTATCATGGCCAATTCAGCTAACCTGCACATCTTTGGGCTGTGGGGGGAAACCAGAGCACCCGGCGGAAACCCACGCAAACACGGGGAGAACGTACAGACTCCCCAAGCCGGGAATCGAACCTGGGACCCTGGAGCTGTGAAGCAATTATGCTAACCATTATGCTACCGTGCTGCCCGATATCACAAGATGTCGGCATGTGAATCCCAAAAATCTGCATTACAGAGCGAGACAGCTAGTGTCACTCTAATATGCAGTTCCCTGTGGTAACCGAGGCATTGGTATCATTCCGATCACCTTGGAGACATCGGGCAAGCGCCATTAATACTGACCCCCACAAATGGGGACCAAGCGGAACGGCACGCATGGGGGTGTCCCAGGGGATTGGAGGTCACCAGGTGCTTTCCCTCTGGCAGGGTGGCAGCCTAGCACCAGCAGTGCCAGCCTGGTATCACCACCTGGTGCCAGCCTGGTATCACCACCTGGTGCCAGCCTGGTATCATCACCTGGTGCCAGCCTGGTATCACCACCCGGTGCCAGCCTGGAACTGCCAAGGTGTCCAGGTGGCACTGTCAGCTGGGGGGGGGGGATCTCCTGATAGGTGAGTTAGGGTTCCAGGGTCACGTTCTGGCAAGAAAGATTCCTCAGTGCAGCAAACGGCCTCGGCCGTGTACTCCATGCTGAGGCCCCCATCTAACCGCAGTCACGTTAGATAGTGTTGTGTTTCTCGGCATTGCCCCTGACTCCCATTGACTCCAGTTTAGCTCGGGCTCCTTGATGCCATATTCAGCCAAATGCCACCTTGATGTCAAAGGGCAGTCACTCTCACTTCACCTCCAGCATTCAACTCTTTTGACCATTTTTGAACCAAGGCTGCAATGAGATCAGGAGCTGAGTGACCCTGGCGGAACCCAAACTGAGCATCCGTGAGCAGGTTATTGCTGAGTAAGTGCAGCTTGATAGCACTGTTGATGACTCCTTCCATCACTTTGCTGTTGATGGAGAGTAGACTGATAGGACAGTAATTGGCTGGGTTGGATTTGTCCTGTTTCTTGTGTACAGGACACACCTGGGCAGTTTTCCACATTGCCGGGTAGGTGCCAGTGTTGTAGCTGGACTGGAACAGCTGTTTCCAATTACGTTGGTTAAAGGACAAATATTAATCGGGACACCTGGGAGAACTCTCTTATTCTTTGAAACAGTGCTGTTGGATGTTTGCAATCGCCTGCGAGGACAGATGGCAGCCTTAGTTTTGCCTTTCACCCAAAAGGCAGCACGTCCAACAGTGCAGCATTCCCTCAGAACTGCCCTGGGTGAATCTGCCGAGATTTTGTCCTCGAGTTTCTGGAGTGGGACATGAACGCACGTAGCCTGATTCCCACTGGGATTAAAATCAGGCAGGAAAAAGTTGCAGGGATGCCCATAGTGCCCGTGGCCACCCCTGCGATCCAACAGTCAACCAAAACTCTCTGTCCAAACTCGCAAGTGAAGAGCTGCAATTCCATTGCAGGATGAGGAAGAAAAAACAAACAAGGCAACATTTAAAATAGCACGGCTAACCAGATGTACAATTCGGGTCCCTTCCAGTAAATCAATCTGAAGAGTAAATTATCATCTTGTGTCTGTATAGACAGAGAGCACAGCTGTAACAAATTGGCGTGGCTGCTGTACTCAGTGAGATCCCTCCTGAGTAAGTTCTGAAGTTTATCACAAATGAGGCCATTGCCAAGGCAGAGACGACTCATCTGCATTAATCTGAAGACTTGGTTCTAAATCATTTTAACTAAGATTCTAAAACCTTCAAAATAAGTTGAAAATGAAAGGCTCCTTCGAGCAAAGGGCTGAGCAAAACAAGTCTTTTTTAAACTGACCTGAATGCAAATTTAAATCAACATTTCTGTCGCCGTGACACCATGTTACGTAACTTTCAAATTCACACAGATCATTTGGGCTTTCATGCGTCAAATGTCCAAGGGGTCATTCAATCCGCCTGTCACACAGGAAGAGGCCATTCGGCCCCTCGAGCCTGTTACACATGAAGAGGAGGAGGCCAAGCAGCCCACTCAATCCTCTTACATCGGAACAAGAGACAACCATTCAGCTCTCAAGTCTATCCCATCATTCAGTGAGAACTTGGTTGGCCGTACGTTAACTCCATCACTGCCCTGCTTTTGTAAATCTTAATTCCTAACACAAATCCCGGTTTTGACATTTTCCATTGACCCCCAGGCCTTCACACCTATTTAAGAGAATGAGCCAGAATTTCATTACCCCTGTGTGAAGAAGTGCTTCCTGACACCACCCCTGAACAATCTACGTCTGATTTTAAGGTTCTAACTAATGTCCTGGGCTCCCGGGGGAATTAATTTCTCTCTATCTACTCTAGCATTTAATCCCGAAAAGGTGCCGGAGTGTGGTGACTCGGGGATTTTCACAGTAATTTCATTGCAGTGTTAGCCTATTTGTGACAATAAAGATTATTATTATGACCTTATTATTATTAATAAGACCATCCCTTACTCTACTATATTCAAGGGAACTCAAGCTACGCATATGCAGCCTCCCATCATCATTCAACCGGTTTAAGCCAGTATCATTCTGGTCAACCTCTATTGCAGTTGCTTCAAGACCACCTTTTAAACGAACATCTTGCATCTGTGAAACGTTTTCTTCCTTCCTCACACCATTCCAAGATTGACAAGGTCACTTGCTGAATTGTGTCAAGGTCTGTCCCAATAACTGCTGCATGATGAGGATCCTTTGCGAATTGCGTGCCTCCTACATTTCCCTGCCCCTGCTCACTGGCAAAGTGACCGATCCTGGCGAACGGACACGTTGATGAGAATGTCAACGTTTGATTCCTCCCATCAATGCTGTGTCAAACTTTCGGCATGATTCCTCATTTCGGTGCTTGGCTGAAAATGATGGCTAACATCTTTCACAAAGCTGCTAATAGGAACACAGGTTATAGTAACGTGGGACCGAGGAGCAGGCCATTTGACCCTTCGAGCTTGCTCCGTCATCCAATAAGGTCATACCTGATCTGATTGTAACCTCAGCTCCACTTTCCTGCTGTGTCCTGTAACCCTCTGACTCACTTATCTAAAGTCTGTCCAAATCGCCCTTAACCCAGCATGCACTGCTCTCCGGGGAAGCGAATTCCACAGAATAGCAGCCCTCTGAGATAAAAGAGAATACTTCTTACCTCCATCTGAAAAGGGAGATCTATTATTCTTAAACTGTGTCCCCTAGTTCCGCAAGTGAACACATCCTCTCGGTATCCATCCCACCAACTCCCTTCAGGGTCTTCAATGTTTCAATAAGGTCGCCTCTCATTATTCTGAACTCCAATGGGTTAAGGCCCAATGTGTTCAGACTTTCTTCACAACATAAACCCTTCAACCCAGGGATCTAACGAATTAACCTGCTCGGAACTATTTGTACACTTATTTCCTGCTTCAAGCAAGGAAACCAAAACTGTATACAGTATTCCCAATGTGTGGATTCTCTGGGACTGCCGGTTAACTGTGGGATTCGTGTTGGGTCAAAAGCGGGATTCGTGGTGGATGCCATACCTGTCTCCGGTCTCCCGGCCCACCCAGTCCAGCCATATTGGTTTCCCACCCTGCGCTGGCAGGAACATGCAAAGTGCTCATCAGCATTAATTTGAAATCTCAGGTTGGAAGCCTGATTCAAATGCTGCCTATGTTACTCCCACCACCCCACCCCAACCCACCGGAGGGGAGTCTCGCGGGCATGATTTGCTGCAAGTAGTTAAAACGGATTCCTGGTGGCTTGCAGTCCGAGGAGTAGCAAGGGGATGAGTACTCTCCCTACAATTTCTTCCAGGGTGCCAAGGGGGGGTCATTCATGGGAGTTGGGCTGGAGGGACTCAGGTCGGGTGTTATTCCCACCATAGGGTGTTGGTTTGGCTGCTCTTCCCATCTGTAGCTTTTAAACAGTCAGTATCAAGAAATTAAAGTTCTCTCATAATAAAGCAAAAGTGTTCCCAACTTGTGGCCTCAGACTCTTTGAAAAAGCATGTCAGTATGCCAAGTTCAAAGACCTGTGAGATGACGGTAAAAGTAATCCCTTTAATGTGATGGAAACCTTTGAAGTGGTTCCTCACAGTCTATTTCATTGCCCTTAAAAGTATTGAAGACTGTGCGTATAGAATGCTAAAAACGGTGAACTGCATTGTTCAATTTCCCAGCCCATTGCCTCTTAAATGCGTTTTGATTGACAGGTCAAGGCAGTTTCAAAGGGGAGATTCATTTTGTTTATTTATATAGTTCTGCAGAGATTCATTAACAGAGGGGTGCAGATGGTTTTCTATCCACAGGTTTTTTTTTTAAAAATGCTGTGCCTTGGTTCTCAAATGCTTCTCGAATGAGCACCTGTTGCCCCCATACCTGCTAAGTGCCGAAGCACCTCGTTGCACATCAGGAGATGCAGCAAAACTCCTCGACTATTACAGGGAAGTTCTATGATGGTTGGAGGGAGGGTTGCATAGGGGATGGTGTGTTCCAAGGTAGCTGGGGGTTGGTGGGGGGAGGGGGAAGAAAATGTATAATTAAGAGTGTTCCAGGGTGGGGAGGGGGTGATTGCTGAGGGGAGGGTGTGTTCCAGGATGAGGGAGTTGCAGAGGAGAGGGTGTGAGGTCTGGGGTAGGGACCAGGGGGCTTGCGAAGGGGGGGGGGGGGGGTTGCGTAGGGGAGGGTTTGTTCCAGATTGGGGAGGGGGGGGGGTTGGCAAGGGCATTGAGGGTGTATTTCCAGGTGGTGGGGGGACGGGTTGTGTTCCAGGGTGGGGAGGGGGGTGGATGTTTCAGGTAGATGGGGTAAGTTTTGGGGTGGGGGTGGTGAGGGGAGTGTTCCAGCATTGGCGGGGGGGGAGGGGTTGGTGGGTTTGTTCCATGGAGGGGCGCCCCGATCTTCTAATAACCGAAATTGCTGGCAGTGCCAGCTTATTAAGGGTCCACCCCACCAACATTGTGGGACCTGCCCTTTACCTTTTTTTTCACTGAGTGCCCAGAAGCAGGGTGGAGGAAGCCGCCCTGGGGGCCGTGGTTTCTGTCACATATTTCCCGCCCGTTGCGTCTCTCTGCAAAAAATGAGAAAATGCCGCCCGATGTCTCTTCACATCGTTGGTGACTGCTGCCATTGTGTTACAGGCAGCTGATGGAGTAAGAACGAACGGGGATAACACAATTTATTTTTCTCAGAGGGTGAATGGAAAAGAACACCAAGAAACGATTTGTTAACATAGCATCTTGAATATATTAAAATGATCCAAGATACGGGGAGGGTTATTAAACAAAATTTGACATTGACATTTGCCAAAAACTCAGTCAAAGAAATAGGTTTTGAGGAACATCTTAAAAACGGAAACAGAAACAGAAAATACTGGACAATCTCAGGAAGTGTGACAGCCTCTGCCGAGGGAGAAGGGAGCGAACGTTTCCAGTCTGGATGACTCAAAGGTTTGACAAAGACTGGAAACATGAGCTCCCTTCTCTCTCCACAGACACTGTCAGACCTGCCGAGATTGTCCAGTGTTTTCTGATTCCAGCATCCGCAGTAATTCGCTTATTTTTAAAGGAGGAATATAGATGGAGGGGTTTACTGAGGGGATCCTAGAGCTTCGGGACCAGACAGTTTCATAGAATTTACAGTGCAGAAGGAGGCTATTTGGCCCATCGAATCTGCACCAGCTCTTGCAAAGAGCACCCCACTTAAGCCCACGCTTCTAACCTATCCCCGTAATCCATCAACTCCACCAAACCTTTTACACATGAAGGGCAATTTATCACGGCCAATCCACCTAACCAACACATCTTTGGACTGTGGGAGGAAACTGGAGCACCCGGAGGAAACCCACGCTGACACGGGGAGAACGAGCAGACAGTGACCCAAGCCGGGAATCAAACCTGGGACCCTGGAGCTGTGAAGCCACAGTGCTAATCACTGTGCTACCCTGCCGCCCCTGTTGAATCATGGGGAAATTAACACTGTGGTCAGAATAGAAGGAATGCCAATGTTTCAGGAGTTGTTGAGCTGGAGGACTTCACAGAGACAAAGATACAAAACTGTGGAGGGACTTGAAAACAAGGTTGAGGATTTCAAAATTGAGGTGTTGCTTAACCAGGAGACAATGTATTCATAGATTCATAGAACATAGAACATAGAACATTACAGCACAGAACAGGCCCTTCGGCCCTCGATGTTGTGCCGTGCAATGATCACCCTATTCAAACCCACGTATCCACCCTATACCCGTAACCCAACAATCCCCCCATTAACCTTACACTACGGGCAATTTATCATGGCCAATCCACCTAACCTGCACATCTTTGGACTGTGGGAGGAAACCGGAGCACCCGGAGGAAACCCACGCACACACAGGGAGGATGTGCAGACTCCACACAGACAGTGACCCAAGCCGGAATCGAACCAGGGACCCTGGAGCTGTGAAGCGATTGTGCTATCCACAATGCTACCGTGCTACCGTGGATGTAGGTCAGAGGTGAACAGAGAGCAGAGTTTTGGATGAGTTCATCTTTATGGGAGAGTCGTCAATACAAGTTCAGGAATTCTTGGCAAGACTCACTGGAAAAGGGCTGATTGTAAATACAGGTACTGCATCAACCCCCCAAGCTGAACACTCCCCTTTCTGTCCCCTTTAATTTGGGACTTATTTTAAACTTCAAATATTCAAGTATCACCAAGTGATGACTATCCTTAATTGCTAAAAATTGCTTCCAAAAAAATTATTTTAGAAGCACAGTTCAATGAAATTTAATTAATCATTACAGGCAAAGTTCATTTAAATGTGTCGTTATATTTATCACATTACTTTATATTAATGAGTTTTTGACTTGGTTTTAACATTCTAATTAATTTAACTACTCAATCTTTTCAAAGTGTAGCCAGACTCCTATTGGTGGCAATTCAGTGGCTCATTGAGATGCAGATTAACAGAATGGGGTATAAAATGGAGCACAGAATAGCGAACAGAATGAGGTACAGCCTGGGGCAGGACCTGGGATAAAAATGGTACAAAATGAGGTGCAGAATACTGTATAGAACAGGGTACAAAATGGGGTACAGAAAGCTGTACAGAACAGGGTACAAAATGGGGTACAGAAAGCTGTACAGAACAGGGTACAAAATGGGGTACAGAAAGCTGTACAGAACAGGGTACAAAATGGGGTACAGAACAGGGTACAAAATGGGGTAAAGAAAGCTGTACAGAACAGGGTACAAAATGGGGTACAGAAAGCTGTACAGAACAGGGTACAAAATGGGGTACAGAAAGCTGTACAGAACAGGGTACAAAATGGGGTACAGAAAGCTGTACAGAACAGGGTACAAAATGGGGTACAGAACAGGGTACAAAATGGAGTACAGAAAGCTGTACAGAACAGGGTACAAAATGGGGTACAGAACAGGGTACAAAATGGGGTAAAGAAAGCTGTACAGAACAGGGTACAAAATGGGGTGCAGAATGCTGGACAGAACAGGGTACAAAATTGGGCAAATTGACTGACATGTTTCTTGGAATCGCTATGTGACATCATAAATGTAAGGACTGCAAGGGTTAATGAAATGTCAAAATCAACCACCAGAGGGAGGTAGACGTACAAGTCTATAAAGGTATTGATGCTAAGCCTTATGGGTGAAAGGTTGAGGAGAAAGCTGGAGAACAGACCGAAGGAAAGATAGTGTGTGTGAGAGCAGATCATAGTTAATGTAATAGCGTAGAGTTTAGTAGTAAATGAGTGTAGATTATTATTATCAACTGTGTATTATCTAGAAGTAAGTGGATCCCAAATTAGTAATGTTAATAAATTTATAGCTTTGTTCAATTTAAAGTTATTTGTAGTCTTTGTGAAAACTACCCCAGCCATCCTAAAATTACCAACACAAAGACCAGTGCAAAAGGAGAACATTCGGCCCATTGAAACTACACTGATGCTCCAGAGCACCCTACTAGGCTCATGCATCTACCCTGCCCTGTAACGCAACCTAGCCTTTTGGACACTACAGGGCAATTTATCAGGGCCAATCCACTGAACTGGCACATCTTTGGACTGTGGGAGGAAACCGGAGCACTGTGACCCAAGACTGGAATTGAACCTGGGTCCCTAGCGCAGTGAGGCAGCAGTGCAAACCATTGTGCCACAGTGCCGGCCTCATGTTTCAACCCTGGTTACACCTCAAATATGCTTCAGTGGCTTTCAAGTGCTTGGGGAGTACTGAGGTTGCGAAAGGTGTTATATAAATGCTAGTTTATCTCGTTTTACTTTTCAAACAAAAGCATTGAACAGAAATTTTCCAGTTCACAAATTTTTGATGATTGTTGCAAGGCCCCTTGACTAATGCAGTGAGCATTAATGCAGATAATGCTGTGTCCAATCAACAAGGTGAACTTTGTGTTAATAGCTGATCATTAAATACATGTGGTCCACAGGTCAGATTGCAGGGGCCTTATAACATCTGACAAGACAACCAGAGAGAGAGAGAGATGTGTTCAAGTGGAATCAATACCTTACACAATGTTCTGTCTCTCGGAGATGAACTTGTCACAGTTTGTCACATCTCCTTAAAGTTGAAAACTAAGTATTGGATCTGCCATTGGCCCCTGTGGCTGTTTAAAATAGGATGTGGTGGAGAAAAATGTTTGTTGCCGAGAGAAGGATAGGGCCAGTAAAATGTCATCTGGGATGAAGTAAGGCAGAGTATTCGTCACAGAAGATGGTATCAGTGCTGACTCTTTGCTGCAGCACTCACTCCCATCTCCCCATGTTCCTGTGTCCACTTGTGCTTGCAATATTTACCCACGTTTCTCTTAAATATGCCAGGTTCTCTGTCTCAACCACATCCCACGCCAAACACTGTGTCACCGTGCCGCCCCAACTTCTTCAGAGTTCTGTGTTGAGTTGCAATCGACACTTTAAAGGAGTCTGACCCATCAGAGAATTCGACTTCGGTGTGATCTGGATTGTTCCTGCATTAATCTTGCAGTTTGTGATCCCTTACCCCTCACTGTCACTTGGTCTGCACCTCGGAGAATGCCCGCCGAATGTTTGGACCTTCTTTCTCAACTCTTTGACTAGTTTGCTAATGGACTTGTTTCTGCGATGATAATTAACAGGAATAGCTGCCAATCACATATACCTCCACAGCACATTAGACAAGCAATATTGAACTGGAACAATGAAAGAAGAAACTGCATGATGTAATCTGGTCACATCCAGAGCATGGCACAGCCAATCAATTACTTTACAAATGCAATTACTGTTGCATGGTTGGAGACTCAGCAGCCAATTTGGACACAGCAAGGTCTGGTGAACAGCAATAAGTTAATTTGTTCTTGCTGCCATTATTCGAGAAGGGAACGTTTGCTGGTCTCTGGGAGAAATATCTGTCTTTTAAGTAATGCAGAATGGACTTTAGCATTCAACTTAACAGACAGAAAGGGCTTTTGTCTGATGTTTTATACAAATGGTGTCATCTCCATGTGTTTAAGTCTTGGACTCGGCTTTGAATTCACGTCCTTCTGCCTTATACGTGGATATTGATCAGCCATGATCTCATTGAGTAGTGGAACAGGCTCAAGGGGCTGAATGGCTTCACCCTGTTCCTTTGTAACTGGAATACGAATTGGTAAAAGGGGAGTTGGGGACTGAGGAATTGATAACTGCTGCAGTAGTGGAAACAACGGAATCAAAAGACATTGACAGAGGATTGGTAGGTTGTCTATAGAAGGAGAAATCAGACAGACTGAAGGGGTCTCCTTACCTGCTGACAACAACGGGCAGGATTCTCCGCAGCCCTGTGCCGGGGACGGAGAATCAATTTTTACGCGGGAAGCATGGCTGGCGCCACTCCCATGATTCTCCGGTCCCCGGAGAATCGTACCCCCGCGGATTGCGTGGCTGGGGGTGGGGGTGGGGCATTGACAGATGCCCCCAGCGATTCTCTGGGCAAAACTGGCCGAGTTCCCGACGACAGAGTTCTAACCACGTATTGCCTGTCGGGAACAGCGGGTGTTGGCTGCGGACTCAGTCCACGGCCGCCCTGGTGGGGGATGGGGGAGGCTCGAGCAGTGAGGGGGGGGGGGCCCTCATTGGCGGCCGGGGCGGTGATCACGTGACTCGGATCCGCAGGCGCACGCTATCTCGGGGGGAGGGGCCTACATTTTGGATGTGCTCAGCAGTCCGAGTCGGCCATGTCACACGGGACGGCCGCTGCAGGCTACCGCCATGCACATGTGGGGACTCCTGACCGGGAGTGCGGGGCCCTGTATCCGCAGCCAGAGCTGTGAGGAGCACTCCGGGGCACTGCCAGCCCCCTGCAGGTAAGAGAATCGCTCTTGACTTTTTGAAGGAAAGTCAAGAGGTTTCACGCTGGCCTGGGGACCGAGCCCCATTTTTGGAGAATCCAGCCAAACATGTTCAAGGAGACACCGGGCGGAATTCGCCGAAGCCCTCGTCGGTATGCTCGGTGGCAGACTTGGAGAGAGAATATGGCAGGAGGCCCAGACGTCGGTTCCACATTGGCACAAATGTACAGCAGGATCTTTCACTGATGCCTGCCGTGATGTGTCGGAAAATTCACCAGAGGCGGACGTGAACCTCACTTGCATCCCATTAATGGTATCCAGATGATGTCCTGACACCCCCACTCCAGACTCCCCGCAATGCCGATGGGAAAACACGCTGACGTGAAACACATTGGGATCAATGTGGCGTGTTGGTGTCAGGTCTGATCTGTTTCAAAAACCCAATAAAACATTTATTAAAAAAAAGGTCTGATCTGAACACTGCCTGGGGCTGCCTCTGAATTTCAGGATGGGAACTCCACAACCCTGGAGCCCGAACACCAGAGCAGTGAGTCAGGGGAGCATCTGCAGGTGGACCTCCCAGATTTGGTGTCCTGGAGGAGAGCCATCTTCCAGCTTCAGAATGTTCCTGGCGATCTACCTTCTTTCTCAGGGGGTCCAGTATCAGAATGAACCTAGAGATTTATCCCAATTTTCAGGATGTCCACGTTGCTTCTTCAATAATGGCTCACTGGTGTTGGTTGTCTTTTCAATATGGTGGCTGGGCACGATGGTGGCTGGGCACGATGGTGAACTACATGCCAACCATGTCTGCCCCCCCACCCCACCCCCTCAATTGAATATGGAGTGAAACAGCCAGGTGGATAAATAATGAGGTTGGGGCGGTAAGAGTTTTCCTGCTGACCTCCACAGCATGAAATTCACCAGGTACCCTCCCCATTTACAGCAACATCTCAAAATAGGAGAATTCCACCCAACATCTCCTTTTTGTTTTTAAATTTAGAGTTCCCCATTATTTTTTCCAATTAAGGGGCAATTTAGAGTGGCCAATCTACCTATCCTGCACATCTTTGGGTTGTGGGGGTGAAACCCATGCAGACACGGGGAGAATGTGCAAACTCCACACGGACAGTGACCCAGGGCCGGGATTCGAACCCAGGTCCTCCCAACATCTCCTTTTAACACCTCATCCAAATGGTAACACCCATGAATGCAACATTCCTTCTCCACTGTATCGGTGTTGATCAGCTCCTGGAGTATGACTTAAATTCATTACCCTTAGACTCATAGGCAATTGAGCTACACTGGCTATGAGTGCAGAGCATTATAGAATCCCTACAGTGCAGAAGGAGGCCATTCAGCCCATTGAGTCTGCACCAAACCTTTAGAAGAGCCCCCTATCCAGGCCCAATCCCCAAACCCAACCCCCCACCTCGGGGTAACTTAGCATGGCCAATCCACCTAACCTGCACATCTTTGGGATGTGGGATGAAACCGGAGCACCTGGAGGAAACCCTCGCACACACAGGGAGAACGTGCAGACTCCAAACAGACAGTGACCCGAGGCCGGAATCAAACCCAGGTTTCTGGCGCTGTGAGGCGGCAGTGCTAACCACTGTGCTACTGTGCCATCCTCAACACAAAGTAATTCCAAAACTCCCAAAATATGCTGCCATTGCAATGTTGCGGAATCCACCAATAATTAACCTCCACTACTGACCTTAAAAGCTTGTGCGTTAAACTATTAAAAGTATTTAAATGCGTGCAATAGATTCTAACCAGTTAATTAGTCTGTTCAATTGCACAATGTTATTCCAAACTTAATGGATTTGCAGAATTAGCTGCTGACAGTGAAGGTAACTTTCTCCAAATGTGGCAGTATTTTCTATTTCTGGTCTGTTAATAAATTGACATGCCTGGTAAAAGTTGCTAAAAATAAAGTACTTCAAATAAAGATTTAACAAACACCCCAGATCACCTTATCCTACAAAAATATTTATCCTAATTGTTCAATCACAGTTCAGGCCATTTATACCATAAGTGAGAGCGAGGAGTTAATTAAATGACCTCTCTCAGCAGGGTACACGGTGAAGATCAGTTCACATATTACAGTGTGCCCCAGCGTGTCATTCAGCGACACCAATGGATGCTGCACTTTCCTGTAAAATTCAAGAGTCAAGGCCAGAGACTTAAAGGCAACAGATATAAATGAGGTCACATAGTGCCGCATAACACTGGATAGGCAAACAGCGATGTGATGAATTTAAAATGTCAAATCATGGAACTCAATTTCAATAAATCTACTGATGTGTAGAATAGCACAATAAGGTAATAGCCATGAAAGAATGATACGGAAACCGGGGGAAAAAAATCAGCCCAGTCTGGCGCAAACATGACTCCGCTTGCCATAATGTCACTGATTCTTAAAACTCTCTGCACAAACCCTTTCAGCAAAGGCACCTAACTATATACGTGCTAGCGTGGGCAACCCGGTAGCACAGTAGTTAGCACTATTGCTTCACAGCACCAGGGTCCAGGTTCGATTTCCCCGCTGAGTCACTGTCCGTACAGAGTCTGCACGTTCTCCCTGTGTCTGCACGGTTTCCTCCGGGTGCTCCAGTTTCCTCCCACAAGTCCTGAAAGATGTGCTTGTTAGGTGAATTGGACATTCTGAATTCTCCCTCTGTACCTGAACAGGCGCCGGAGTGTGGTGACTAGGGGCTTTTCACAGTAACTTCATTGCTGCGTTAATGTAAGCCTACTTGTGACAATAAAGATGACTATTATTATGATATTCATCATGCTCTGAGTATGATATTGCCATGGTCATGTTTCTGGGCTAATAATCCAGGCTTTGAAGTTCAAATCCCACCATGTCTGATTGAGTATCTGAACACGGTTTTAATAAAAATCTGGAACTAAAAAGCTGGTATCAGTAAAAGTGACCATAAAACTGCTGGATTATCATAAACAAAAACCAACAAGTTCACGAATATACGGTAGGGAAGGAAATCTGTCGCTCTTACTTGGACTGGTGGACAAATCACTCCAAACCCACAGCAATCGGATTGACTCTGAACAGCTCTGAACTGGGCCAGCAGGCCATTCAGTTCGAGGGCAATAAGGGCAATAAATGCCAATCTCGCCAGCCGCATCCAGGGGGTCTTCTGGCCGTCCAGGTCGGTGGGTTGGCCAGCCCTGCTGATGGTGCACCCCGCACCCCCCCCCACCCACTGCTGCGGGTATCTTGGCAGGGGGTGGGGTGAATTCGTTGGGAAATCGCGTTGACGGCGGGACCTTCAATGGCGGGCCGGCTCCCTCCCGCCACCGAGAAACACACCCCGGGGAGGGAATAGAATTTCACCCAATGTATTTATTGAAAAAAACAAGAAATATTCAATAGTTGGGCCTGTATATTGTTGTCTGTCAGTGCACATAGTGATCAGTGCGACCTCCGACCAGCAGGTGGCGTTAGAGATCTATCAGGTGACTCGGGACACCAGCCAGTTGGTAGTAAGTCGTACATGAGGATAGTCACACTTAGAGCAGCTCCAGGAGAATTCACTGAATTAATTTAGTAGCCAGCGACTCTATTATAGTTCATTAGTTATCTTTTCCATGTTAATAAATCATCTTTATAGTCAAACATCTATATGTTCTGTGTACATCATTACAACGGTTATGTCACAGAACGCAACAACTTCTCCACACAAAGACTTTTGGGGATCTGGAATCCTCTCTCCAAAAACATTGTTAAGGTTGAGGCTCGAGTGAAAATGTCAAATTTGAGGTTGATGGAAGGGGCATTTATTTGGACCCAGCTGGATTGAGATGCAGATTAACCATGATCTAATTAAATGGCATAAAAGGCGAGTGGGGCTGAATGGCCTCCTTTTTCTCTGCTCCTATCTCTGGTTATGCACTGCACAGTGTTCAGGGAATACGTGCTGGTCGGAGGCTTGAGACACATCCGAGCAAGAGGGTTCAGTGAGCTGCCTGCGGGTCTGAAAATGCTGAAGGAGTGAAAATAACAAATGCTGAAAATATGCTGCAGGTCAGTGAGTAAGTGTTGTGTCAGGTTTATCTTCAAACTGCGTGAAATATCAGCCCATTCATTCTTTCCGCTGATACTGGCTGTGAACGTCTAGTATTTTTTGTTTTTAATTTCAAGTTGAGAAAGTGACTGAAAAGCCTTATAGAATCCTGAGGTAATGGATGCTCTTCTACCAAAAGTCCGATAGCGAGCGCGTTTAGCCGCATGTTTCCCGTCGCTCGCAGTGCTGCGAAACACATGGCTATTCAACACGGCTCACGTTGTACAAGGGGCATAAATGGGGGACGCACGGCCGAGACCACACATAGCCCCATTTTGTACAGTGGGGAGCTCAGCTTCCGTCCCGATCTCTGAGACCCCAAAGCGATCCCCGACCTCACCTCCCCCCGACACCCCCCCGAGCCTGAACGCACTTATGCAGGGTCCCCAGCCCCTCCCCTCACCCTCTCGAAACCCACCAAGGGCACCCTCCTGCCCCAATGGCATGCATCTGGGAGCCTCTTATGTCGTGGGAGACGCCTACAAGTGCCGTCCCGTCTGCTCCCCGTTTGTGCAGACCAGAACTGAACGGCGCTCACTCAAGGTCTCTGAGGTGAAGGGGATGAATCCCAAAGCATAAGGTACCTCGGGAATCTGGGGTGGGATTCTCTCAGCCCGCGGCCGGGCTGGAGAATCCCCGCGACTGGCGTGAATCGTGCCACGCTGCCTCGATGCCGACACGCGATTCTCCGCAGAGCGGGCCGCTCCATGCGGCCGGCCCGCTGATTCTCGGGCCAGGATGGGTCGAGCGGCCGTCGTGGAAATGCCGAGTCTCGCCGGCGCCGTCCACACCTGCTCTCAGCCAGCGTCCCGCCGGCGCCACACCTGCTCTCATCCAGCGTCCCGACGGCGCCGTCCACACCTGCTCTCAGCCAGCGGGAACTCAGCGTTGAAGGGTCGGGGGGGGAGGGCAGCCTGTGTGGGGGGGGGGGTGGTTGACCCTGGCCTGGCCTGCGATCAGGACCCATCGATCGGCGGGCCGGCCTCTCTGCCTCCCGGCTTCCTTTCTTCCGGGCCGGCACTCCTGCGCCATGTTGGGTTGAGGCCGGCGCGGACAAGGGATACACTGCGCTTGTGAGGAAATCGCGCTGGTGGGACTGCGCATGTGCGGGTTCGCGCTGGACCAACTGCGCAATCGCGCATCCCCCGGCGCCCATTCCACGGCCAGATCAGCAGCTGGAGCGGCGTGAATTGCTCCAGCACCGTGCTGAGAACTGCTGATCCTGGGGCCGTGTTGACGGCATCGTGAATCAGAGAATCCTGCACCTGAACGTTAGAGTGTGACTAGCTGTATCTATGTCCAGTGAGGCATTGCGTGCCAGGTAGATCCTGGGAGTGGGGTCTCCCGGTTTTTTATCAGCCACGCTACGCCGCAGAGAGCTGTGTTTCTGGTGCCGCATGGCCATTGGATCGTGTCCGTAGAGTGGATCAGCAACGGCGTTAGGCTGAACCTGTATAAAACACCGCACCCTCTCCATTATCACCCGTGTTGACTGTTTGAAATTTCAGGAATGCACCAGTCTGTCCTGTGCATGATTTAGCACAACAGCATGCATGATGTAATATATCCGACACGTTGTACTGGAGCCTCATTCACCCAGACCGGCACAGCTTCCTGCAACAGAGTCATTTCGAATCATAGGGCGCCATTCAGTGATCGCATTGTGCCCGCGTGGATCCGGGTACACCGGGTGAATACCAAATCAGGGCCATTCAGTGATCGCATTGTGCCCGCGCGGATCCGGGTACACCGGGTGAATACCAAATCAGGGCCATTCAGTGATCGCATTGTGCCCGCGTGGATCCGGGCACACCGGGTGAATACCAAATCAGGGCCATTCAGTGATCGCATTGCGCCCGCGCGGATCCGGGCACACCGGGTGAATACCAAATCAGGCATCATGCCGGGCACCAGGCTGATTACGAGTCACTCGACTCGCTTCACCTGCCGCAATTTGGATCTCGCTCAGGAAGGACAAAATCCAGATCTGCATATTTAAATGAGCCTACAATACCTGGACACCGATTGAACCAGCGCCCTGGAGTCAACAGCTGCGTCTGCGGGACCTTGCCAGAGTGCTGCTCCGCACTGCTTTCCACAAGTGAGGACCTGGCATAACGGCACCTCAGGGCATTGCGCAGGTTATTAGAGACACCTGGGTGGTCGGTCAGGTACAGGGCAGGGTAGTACCTTGGCAATTCCCCTGGAACCTGGGAACCTTGGCACTGCCAGGCTTGCACCCTGGCAGTTCCACCCAGGTTGTTCAGGTGCCAGGTTGGCACTGCCACGGGTTTGGTCTGGGAGGGGTGCCTTGCCCATTGGAGGCGGGGGTTCCAGGGGACTCAGCAAGGTTGGAGGTTGAAGGGGAGTTCAATAAAGCAGGGGGGGAGGAGGCTGAAGGGGGTCAGGAAAGATCTGGGCTGCCATTCAAGATGTCGCCCTGCTCTGGGAGGAGCCCTACCTGCATTGCGAGATCAGCTTGCCAGCTGGAAATCAACCAACGTCTGGCCTCGGAGGGGAAAACTCCCTAAGGCCCAAAGAACCAGCAAAGTGCTGTTAATAACTGCAGCTGTCGAGAAAGACCCTGAAAAACGGGCCCAAAAGTAGACGATAACTTTTGTTCGCTGAATGTGCCTTTTGTGAGGGCAACGAAGAATCCTGCACAAGTTGTAGAATAGAAAGAAATAATATTTATTTACAATAACATATATAGACAACAGCAGCAGCAGTAACTCCCTTGCTGCTCACTCCTCTCTAGCTGGTTCCAAACTGACCAGCTTTATTTATGCAGGGACCTGCCAATGATTTCTCCGCCCCCCCCTCATTGGGGAAGCAAATACTCCCTAAGGATTGTGGGATTGCCATTAGTCCCCAGCCAGTGATAAGCAGGCCGGTTATAACATCCCTCCCCCAAAGTCCAAGGAATCCATCGAAGACCCTGGCGAAGGAGGGCGTCGGACTCGTTTTGCCGCAGGCCGGACACCATTTGCACGAGGCGCTGGATCGGGTGTCGTGTAAGGAGATGGAGAACGGCACTTCCGTGATGAACGGCGTAGCGGTTGTACAGCCATGGCCTATGGTCCCGAGGACTCCCCCTCGGGGTGGTCCTATATGAAAACAAAAACTGAGCCAGTCTCGTGTCCATACACCCAGAAGACTGCTTCTTTAGGCCTCGTTTGAATGTCTGCACTGCGCGCTCCGCCAACCCATTGGAAGCTGGGTGGTATGGAGCGGTGCGGATATGGCGTATGCCGTTCATCTTCATGAACCTCGCAAACTCCTCACTTATGAACGGAGTGCCATTGTCCGTGACCAGCACCTTGGGGAAGCCATGCGTACTGAAAGACAAACGCATCTTCTCGATTGTTGCGCAGGACATTGTGCCTCCCATCTTATGCACCTCTAGCCATTTAGACTGGGCGTCGATTAATAGCAGGAACATGGATCCTTGAAAAGGGCCGGCGAAATCTGCATGCAAGCGAGCCCAAGGCCGCCCTGGCCATTCCCAGTGATGTAGGGGCGCGGCCGGTGGAAGCTTCTGATGCTCCTGGCAAATGGAGCAGTTTTGGGCCACCTTCTCAATGTCGGTGTCGAGGCCTGGCCACCAGACATAACTCCGGGCCAACATTTTCATTTTGGTCACACCAGGATGCCCATTGTGCACTTAGTATCAGCTCCTGCCTTTTTCCGGGACAATCACACGCGTCCCCACGAGAGGATACCGTCTTCCATGCTAAATTTTGACAGCTTGGAGGAAAATGCCCACAACTCGCCTGGGAGCTGTCAATGCTGCCGAACCTTTGACAGGACTGGCTCCGTCTGGGTCCATTCACGGATCTGTGATGCCGTGACAGGCAAGGAGTCCATACAATTTAGGGTTGGAACCACCTCACCAGTCGTGGGGGTCGACATGGGGCCGGTTGATAAAGGCAATCGGCTCAGTGCATCGGCATTCCCTATCTGGGTTCCTGGTTTGTGCTCCAGAGAATACAAATAGGCAGCGAGCAACAAAGCCCAGCGCTGGATCCGTGCGGAAGTAATGGGCGGTATTGGCTTATCCTCTCAGAAAAGTCCCAGCAGACGCTTATGATCAGTCACGATAGTGAAGTGGCGGCCATATACGTACTGGTGGAAACGTTTCACCGCAAAGACCACCGCCAGGCTCTCCTTCGCGATCTGCGCGTACTTCTTTTCCGCTGCAGTGAATGTGCGGGAGGCGAAAGCTATCGGCCGCTCGGCCCCGTTCTCCATCTTGTGGGACAGGACGGCCCCAATACCATACGGGGATGCATCACACGTGATGAGCAAAGGCTTTCCAGGATCATAGTGGGTTAGTAACCCAGACGACGACGATTGTTTTACCCACCGGAAAGAGGTTTCTTGCGGCTGACGCCAAACCCAGGTGCAATTCTTCTTTAGCAGAAGGTGCAATGGGGCCAGCGTAGTTGCCAGATTGGGGAGGAACTCCCGTAATAGTTTACGAGGCCGAGAAAAGAACGAAGGTGCGAAGTGTCAGTCGGAACGGGGGCCTGTTGAATTGCGCGCACCTTCTCTGCGGCGGGGTGCAAACCATCGCGGTCCACCCGATAATCCGATAACTTCCTCGCCTGAAAGACACATTTTGTGCAATGTAAATGGGCTCAAGCCTCGAAAAGCCTCCAAGGACAGCCTCCAAATTTTCCAAATGTTCCTGCTCTGACATCCCTGTAATCAACACGTCGTCTAAGTAGACAGCGACACGCGGTAAGCCTCTCAAGGTGCTCTCCATGACGCGTTGAAAGATAGCGCAGGCAGAGGATACCCCAAAGGGCAACCATGTATATTCATACAGGCCCCAGTGTGTATAAATCGTTACATATGGCCGGGAGGCAGGGTCCAGCTCCAACTGTAGTTAGGCGTGACTCATATCTAATTTCATGAACGAGAGTCCGCCTGCAAGCTTCGCGTAGAGATCTTCTATACGAGGCATTGGGTATCTGTCGAGTCGGGAAGCCGTATTCACTGTCAGTTTATAGTCGCCGCACAAGTGAACTGTGGCATCTGGCTTCATTACAGGTACAATTGGTGCTGCCCAGTCAGCGAAACGGACAGGCCTGATAATACCCAAGGACTCCAAATGAGTGAGCTCCCCTTCTACCTTCTCGAGCAAAGCGTAAGACACCGGGCTCGCCTGGTAATAGTGCAGCTTGGCTCCTGGTTTGACTTGGATACGGGCTACAGCCCCTTTTATTTTCCCCAAACCGAGCTGGAATACATCTGGCTACCGTCCTAGCACCTCCGTGAACCCTCCAGAACCTGTTTGGAGGATGCGCTGCCACTGCAGCCGCAAATGGCGCAACCAGTCCCGACCCAACATGCTGGGCCCATGGCCGCGCACCACGATAAGTGGGAAACGCCCCTCCTGGCACCCATAAACAACAGGGGACATCGTAGTTCCTGCAATGTCCAGTGGTTCCCCCGTGTAGGTGGCCAACCTGGCCTGTGTGTTGGATAATGTAAGGGTCTGTATACTCTGCTTGATGCGGTCGAATGTCCTCTGGGCGATCACGGAGATCGCTGCGCCAGTGTCCAACTCCATCTCAAGCGGGTGACCATTGACCCGTACTGTCACTTTAATGGGGGCCACACGGGGAGCTGCCACACAATGCAGCTGCAGGCAGCCGTCCTCCGTCTCCACGTCCTCGGGAGTAGTCGCCGCAGGTTGATCCAAATGGAAGGTACGGCCCCTGGGCTGGCCCCAGTTTCTGTTGGAACGACGGCTCCTCTCGTGCCCCCAGGACCGGCGTCCGCGACGGGGTCGGCGCCCACAAATCTGACATGGACATAGCTCCTCATCCATTGGTTCTGGAGAAGGTTCCCTTCACGAAGGAATGTCCAGCGGCCACTGGCGACAATCTGGACGCCGCCTCGCCCAAGGTGCCGCAGGAGTGTGGGGAGATGCTTTTGGATGGAAGATGTTGCGCCCCAAGGCATGCACCTCCATTCCCTGTAGCTCCTGCACTCCTCGTTCTGCGCTCTCTTGGGACAATACTATTTGAATGACCTGTTGAAAAGTCAATGTTGGCTCGGCTAACAACTTTCTCTGGGTGGCCGCATTGTTAATACCACAAACCAAATGGTCGAGTAACATTTCTGAGAAGGTCTCACCATAGTCACAGTACTCCGCAATCCTGCGTAGCTCGGATAGAAACTCTGCAATGGATTCTCCTGGAGTTCTCTCAGCGGTATTAAACCGGTAACGCTGAACTATCATGGACAGGGTTGGGTTAAAATGTTGCCCCACTAAGGTCACAAGTTCATCAAACGTCTTGATGTCCGGCACAGCTGGGTACCAAAGGCTCCCAATCACCCCAAACGTATGCGGGCCGCAGGCAGTGAGCTAAATGACCACCTGGCGCTCATTTTCGGTGATGTTGTTTGCCCATAAATAATAACGCATCCGTTGTGCGTACTGGTTCCAGCTTTCCACCGCAGCAGCAGCAGCAGCAGCAGCAGCAGCAGCAGCAGCAGCAGCAGCAGCAGCAGCAGCCGCAGCCGCAGCAGCAGCAGCAGCAGCAGCAGCAGTAACTCCCTTGCTGCTCACTCTCCTCTAGCTGGTTCCATACTGGCCAGCTCTATTTATGCAGGGAATCTGCTGATGATTTCTCCTCCCCCCACATTGGGAAGCTCATACTCCCTATGGACTGTGGAATTTCCATTCGTCCCCAGCCAATGGTAAGCAGGCCGGTTAGAACAGCGGCCAATAAATCATACAACAGAGAAAGAGGCCATTCAGTCCCATTGGTCCTATGCCGGCTCAAAAGAGTTTCCAATGAATGCCTCTCTCCTCCTGCTCTTTCCCCATAGTCCCGTAATTTACTCCGTTTGAAGCGTTTATCTAATTCTCTTTTGAAAGTTATGATTGACGCTTTCGGAAGGTGCATTCCAGATCGCAACAAGCCACTCTGGAAAATTATTCTCCTCAGCTCCTCTCTGGATCATTCGTCAAGCTTCTTAAATCTGTGTCCACTTCTTATTGACCATGGGCAGCACGGTAGCATAGTGGTTAGCACAATTGCTTCACAGCTCCAGGGTCCCAGGTTCAATTCCCGGCTTGGGTCACTGTCTGTGCGGAGTCTGCACGTTCTCCCCGTGTGTGCGTGGGTTTCCTCCGGGTGCTCCGGTTTCCTCCCACAGTCCAAAGATGTGCAGGTTAGGTGGATTGGCCGTGATAAATTGCCCTCAGTGTCCGAATTTGCCCTTAGTGTTGGGTGGGATTACTGGGTTGTGGGGATAGGGTGGGGGTGTGGGCTTGGGTAGGGTGCTCTTTCCAAGAGCCAGTGTAGACTCAATGGGCCGAATGGCCTCCTTCTGCACTGTAAATTCTATGATTCTATGATCCTGACATTGGAAAGGGACCCATTGATGGGAATTCGCAGCATTTTAGAGCTATGTAATTATGACTTTATGAAGTATCATTAAAATTTGATGAGTTTGATTGCTGTTTTAGCATAAATTGTAATTTCTAACCCAATTACCCAAAACACTCAGTGAGTTCGTACTCCCTCCCTAGCAGCACTGTGGGTGTACCTACACCACATGGCCCGCAGCGAGTTCACGAAGGCAGCTCACCATCAGCTTCTGGAGGACAATTAGGGATGGGCACTAAATGCTGCCTTCCCAGGAATAAATAGGAAAAGCCGACCCGGCAAATGGCAAAGTGTGACTGTTTGTAAATCTGATAAGTTACATGAATCTGTCGAGTATGATTGGCAGTCAGTTTAGATTAGCATCATTTGAGAATGTCAGGGAACAGTTGGAAACCAAGTCTGGCACATTATTGTGATTCACTAACCCTGCATCCTGATGTGAGAATGGATCCATTTGCAACTTGCTCTCTTCCGGCATTGATATAAAACTGTGAATATTTATGGTGCAGGAGGAGGCCATTCAGCCCATCCTGTATATCGTGACTGGAATGAACTGTTCAGTCTAATTCCACCTTCCAGCTGGTGGTTCTTAGCCATGTCGATTACAGCACTGCCCTTCCATATCGAAGCATCATGTAAATGCATTGCCGGTTCTTGTCTCGATCACACTTTTGGACATGCCCACCACTCTCTTGGTGAAAAAAATGCTGAAGTCTCCTCGAATACTTCCGCCAATTTAATCTGTGCCACCCAATTATTGGCCTCACTATTGAAATAACCAGGGGCGGGATTCTCTGATCCTGAGGCTAGGTGTTGACGCCATCGTAAACACCGTTGCGATTTACGATGGCGCCAACAGGCCCCTAGGACTAGTGGTCCTGCGCCGCACAGGGGGCCAGCACGGTACTGGAGAACTTCACGCTGCCGATACTGGCATCAGAACGGGCGCGCGGGTCCGCACATGCGCGGTACGGCCGGCGCGAGTTCGCGCATGCGCGCTAGTTGCCTTCTCCACGCCGGCAACGACGCAACATGGTGGAGAGCTACAGGGGCCCGACGTGGAGGAACATAGGCCCCCACCAGGATAAGCCCGCCTGCTGATCGGTAGACCCCGATCGTGGGCCAGGCCACCGTGGAGCCCCCCCCCCCCCCCACCCCCGGCACCTGGGGTTGGATCCCCTCTCCCCCCCACCAGGCCGCCCCTCCCACAACATGAACAGCGAGGTCCCACCGGGTAGGACTACATGCGAACGGCACCGGGGGGGACTAGGCCTAACTCGGCGAGCACTCAGCCCATCGCACACGGAGAATCGCTGGGGGGATGACCGGAGAATTGGTGGACCGGCATAGGCGCGTCGTTGCATGAACTGCCCCCTCCCTCGGCGATTCTCCGATTGGGCGCGGGGTCAGCGTATCCCACCCCAGGTACTCACTATCCCTTCTACACACCTTTATTAAACCTCCACTCGGCCTCCCCTCTTCCAAATAAAACAGCCTATCCAATCTTGCTCACCCCTGTTCCTGGCAACTTTCTCATACGTACAATCTGACATGTGACTTAGGAACAGGAGACCATTCGACCCCTCGAGCCGGCTCCACCATTCAATATGATCATTGGCTGATCTTACCATGGCCACAACTCCACATTCCACCAACCCTAATAACCTTTGACTCCCTTCTGAATCAAGAATCTAACTCAAAACCTTCGCCTTCACCGTTCTCTCGGGATGAGAATTCCCAAGTTCAGAAATCTCCTTTGTACATTCTCTAGTGCGATCACATCCTCGAAGGAATGTGGTGACCAGAACTGTACTTAGTGCTCTAATTATGGTCTATCTGGTGTTTTGCACAGCTCTAGTATAATTTCCCTGCTCTAATACTCTATTGGTGGAATTCTCCATTTTTGAGACTAAGTGCAGTGGCGGTCAGTGCCTATCCCGCTGTAAACTCATTAATTATGCACAGAGACGTTGCCTTCCGCATCTCCTGGTGGGCTAGAAGCTGATTGGTCAGTTCGAAGGTCCCGCCGCTATATTTAAATAGCAGACCGGCACACTCATCTCACTCTCTCCAGTGTACTTGTCTTCACCAGACCGTGGTGAATGAGATTTTATGGTGGAGAGGTTTTTTTTAAATGAAGTCTGCAATTGACACTTATAGCTTTCCTTCATTTAATCTCAGCATGGATCCTGTTATCTGGCCATGGTGGATGCTGGTGGATTTTAAAGGTTAAAGTGCAGGTTCGGTCGGCAGTTAGGAAAGCCAATGCAATGTTAGCATTCATGTCGAGAGGGCTAGAATACAAGACCAGGGATGTAGTTCTGAGGTTGTATAAGGCTCTGGTCAGACCCCATTTGGAGTATTGTGAGCAGTTTTGGGCCCCGTATCTAAGGAAGGATGTGCTGGCCTTAGAAAATGTCCAGAGGAGGTTCACAAGAATGATCCCTGGAATGAAGTGCCTTTCTCTGAGGAATGGTTTAGGACTCTGGGTCTGTACTCGTTGAGGTTTAGAAGGATGAGGGGGGATCTTATTGAAACTTACAGGATATTGCAAGGCCTGGATAGAATGGGCTTGGAGAGGATGTTTCCACTTGTAGGAAAAACTAGAAGCAGAGGACACAATCTCAGACTAAAGGGACGATCCTTTAAAACAGAGATGAGGAGGAATTTTTTCAGCCAGAGGGTGGTGAATCTGTGGAACTCTTTGCCGCAGAAGGCTGTGGGGGCCAAATCACTGAGTGTCTTTAAGACAGAGATAAATAGGTTCTTGATTAATAAGGGGATCAGGGGTTATGGGGATGAGAAAAATATCAGCCATGATTGAATGGCGGAGCAGACTCGATGGGCCGAGTGGCCTAATTTTGCTCGTATGTCTTATGGTCTTATGGCATGGAAGGTGTAAGGGTGGTGGGTCGGAGGCATGGGTTACCATGGAGGGTATGAAGGACTATGCAACATGGGTGGTAGCATGATCGGCATGGATGGGGCATGCGTGGGGAAATGAGAAGGTGTGAGGGGTGAAGATTGTTTTCTGTGCTAGTGCACCGAGGCAGGCATTCCTCCCCACCCTGACTGCCTCTGCCCTCTGTCCGGGGTCACCCAGCCACGCATCCAGCTTTCACCCACCTCGCCCTCCGGACCTTCTGGGACTCCTTCTCCCGGGTCGGGTTCACGGAATCGGGAATTACGCCAGCTCTGTGCTCCCAACTCAGGAGCGGAGGTTCACGCCTACATTCTTCATCGGACATCACTGAGCTATTTGTAGCTGAGGTGATACAATAGCAGATCATGGAATGTCACCAGCTGTCATTGTTAAACTGAACTGTAGATTTTTCCTTAATGTGCTAATCCTACAACAATTGACACCTTTGAACAAAAGACCAAGAGGAAAGATGTGAGGCTAACACAACACTAAGGTGGGCAGACGCTATCTGGAATGTATTGGACGAATCATATCAAAGAAGACAGTCAGTTGAAGAGGAGACACAGCGTTTTGCTTGATTTATTTTGATCAAGGGGAAGAGGAAAGCAGAACATTTTGAGGGTTAGGACAAAGATCATTCGAGTGTCAATTTAAGAATCATGATGATCAACATTTTTAATCCTACTCTCTTAAACCATGTGCCATTTCCCACACTGTGGTCATCAGAATGGGATCCTCGCCCGGATGGCGACATTTAAAAGATGGTCAGGAGACGATATTTTAAAATATACTGGCTCAGTGCAGGTACATTGTGCCGAAATGCCTCCTCTGCACTGTAAAATATCTGTGAATTCTGTGACTCAACCCTAATTACTCTGAGAAAGTGACGTTGAGTTTTCGGTGCTTTGAGACAATTGCATGCCTTGATCCGCCACTTCAGAGGGTAGTGAAGAGTCAAAAGCGTTGGCGTTGGACTGGAGTCGCACACAGATTGCACTCAGTAAGGATGACAGACTCCCTTCCCTAAATGTCACCAGTAAACCGTTTGGGATTTTATGCCAATTTGACAGATTCTTAATCACTCTTACCAGCACTTTATTTCCAGATTTTCTTTTAAACTGAACTCAAATTGTCCATGGTGGGATTTAAACACATGGTTATTATGTAAATGATGGACCTGAAATGTTAACACTTGGCTCAATTTAATGGCTTTGTTGTGTTCGACTTGGTGGTGTATCCGAGGCCTCTCGCAGGATTCTCGACGCTCGAGGTGTCTCGCGAGATTCAACCGAACCTGGAGGAACGGCCACCCGGGCCATGTCACCCTGGAGGTGCCATGGTGCCCAAATGACACTGCCAGGCTGGCGGGGGCACTGCCATAGTGCTAGGCTGGCAGTGCCAAGGTGCCCAGGTGCCAGGTTGCCTGTGCCAGCATTTGGGCCTGGGGGTGGCTTAACCATAAGAAGTGGGGTGAGGCTGAAGGGGCTCAAGGACACCGGAAGAGTATGTTGTGTGAAGTTAGGGAGCCAGAGGCCATGATGAGGTAGAAATATCAGGACTGCCTTTAAAAATGGAGCCCCGATCCACAAGTATTCTTCTTGCACCGGGAAGCTGAGCTCGTCAGCGGGAATGACAGTGCCGCCTTGACGGGGCATTCCTTGCCAAGACCACAATAGAACATAGAAGATACAGTGCAGAAGGAGGCCATTGAGCCCATCGAGTCTGCACCGACCCACTTAAGCCCTCACTTCCACCCTATCCCTGTAACCCAATAACCCCTCCGAACCTTTTTCGTCACTAAGGGCAATTTATCATGGCCAATCCACCTAACCAGCATGTCTTTGGACTGTGGGAGAAAACCGGAGCACCCGGAGGAAACCCATGCATACACGGGGAGAACATGCAGACTCCGCACAGACAGTGACCCAACGGGGAATCGAACCTGGGACCCAGGCGCTGTGAAGCAACAGTGCTATCCACTTGTGATACCATGCTGCCCAATAAATGGCAAAGTGCCGTTGAATAGCGGGGTCTTCCTCAATGCTGCAGACTCTGAGAAACACTCCGTGAAGCTCGCTGATTTTATCCACAGATGCTGCCAGACCTGCTGATTATGTGCAGCATTTTCTGTTTTTATTTCAGGTTTCCAGCATCCGCAGTATTTTATTTTTGTATAAAACCATATTCCGTACGGGTCTAGAATTTTAATAGTTATTTGGTAGCATAGGGCTTGAACATTGCTCAAAAAAGGAGACTATTTTGTCAAAGCGTTTCACTTTACAGTCATCAGGACAATTTACAATGATACCGAATGTACGGGGAAAGGACAATATTGGTGAATCATATCAAACAGCACGTCCCTTCCACTGTTCTCAATGCACTTTCTACAGACTCCATCCAACCAACCCATGCTTGCAAAAGTCAAAACACAGTGCTCAACATTAGATGTGATTCTGCGATTGGACATTATGCTGATACCCAATTTAAGATTGTTAGTCATGTTTGTAGGGCGTTTGCATGTCCTGGGAGCTACATATATTAATCCACAGGGCCCCATTCTTTGCAGACAGAAAGAACATGTACACACGCTGAGCCTGTCTAAGTTAAACAAAATAAGTGACAGGCATTCACTGGTTCATTCCTCAAGGCAATGCCTTGACCAATCAGAGACAAGCTGCCTGGTTTTAATTTCACACCATGCTTGGCAGTTCACCGTCAGTCAACATCAACTGATGCATTATCCATGGCAACACCTAAGGGCAGCACGGTGGCGCAGTGGGTTAGCCCTGCAGCCTCACGGCGCTGAGGTCCCAGGTTCGATCCCGGCTCTGGGTCACTGTCTGTGTGGAGTTTGCACATTCTCCCCGTGTCTGCGTGGGTTTCACCCCCACAACCCAAAGATGTGCAGGCTAGGTGGATTGGCCATGTTAAATTGCCCCTTAATTGGAAAAATGAATTGGGTACTCTAAATTTATATTTAAAAAAAATCCATGGCAACACCTCTACCAATCAGAGTCCACTTGCCAACCAATCAGCTCTCTTCTCATACAGCATAAACTTGTTTCCTTTACATTTGGTATTCTTGCAAATTGTCCTGATGACGTGCAAAAGAAAACATTGTGGGAAAAAAGCATCTCGCTTTCAGCAATGCTCAATGTCTAGAATTTGGAGGATTTGGGCATCTTGTGTTGGTCCGCCTTAGTTAGGTCTGTTGCCCTCACTTGTCAGCTTGACAAGTTTGTACTGCAGAGGTTGCAGGGAATGTTTCATAGTTTCATAGAATTTACAGTGCAGAAGGAGGCCATTCGGCCCATCGAGTCTGCACTGACTCTTGGAAAGAGCACCCGACCCAAGCCCACACCTCCACCCTATCCCCATAACCCAGTAACCCCACCCAACACTAAGGGCAATTTTTGACACTAAGGGCAATTTAACATGGCCAATGTGCCTAACCTGCACGTCTTTGGACTGTGGGAGGAAACCGGAGCACCCGGAGGAAACCCACGCAGACACGGGGAGAACGTGCAGACCCGCACAGACAGTGACCCAAGCCGGAATCGAACCTGGGACCCTGGAGCTGTGAAGCAACTGTGCTAATGCTGGGACTAATATTCAATTTTCTTAATGAGATTTAAAGATTGAGCAAAAAACAGGGAGCTGTGGAGGAGAATGATAAATTTAAGTCAAATCACCAAAAGAGGAAGAAAAGAGGAAAATAAAAATTCAGTGGAGGGAGAGAGGACTTTAATAGTATCTTAAAATAATTTACTCGCTTTAGGAATGACACTGTATGGTTACACTTGCTTCCTTTCTGTGCTGGAGAGGTTGCGCAGTATTGCAGGAACATTAGTATCCTTTAGTTAAGTGCTGGCCCTCATTTTATGTCGCGAGATAGTTATGGAAAAAATGCAGCAAATTTTTTGAAATTGATGGAAATGTTGGGGGAGAGTTCCCATGGTCACGGCCCCAGAAATGGAACTGCGCAAATCGCTCAACAGTGTGTGGCAATTTGCAATTTGCTTCACATCTCCTTCCTGACATGTTACCAGATGGTTTCCATATTAATAACAGTGAGCATCATTAAACGCTCTGGGATTTTCACATCAAATTCTGAGCCAGCATACAAAGCTCAACTTCAAATGTTTTTCCTCTTCAACATTAAAGACTCTCAGAGGTTTTGTGTGCAGAGAAGCATCCTTTAACTGCTTCCTCCAGCACTGTTGCTCCACATTCGTGTGCAGCCATCTGAATAATGAGTACATGATGCGCATGGTGATGAACCAAGATTATTTCCCCTCTCCTGCACATGTGGTGTTGCGTTAGGCTCCCTTTTTCACACGCACACACATGTGCACACATACGTACACAGACACACAAACATGCATGCACACCAGTACACAGGACTTGCTATGAGGTTTATTCTTGAGTCTTACAGATGAGGAAATACAATAATCCATAGCCTAAATGGAGGTGAATGCCTGAGCGACAGCAGCCACAATATAATTGGATGCCGTGTCAGATGAGAAAAGCAAAGAAAAGTTGTGAAGAAGGGCACTTGACTGGGAAAACGGTTTACAGGGAGATTAAATCGGGTGAAAAATTGATAAACAAGACTGCAGAACAGCAGCCTTGACAATCTGAAAGAGGAGATCAGGAGAGTGCAGGAAATTGGGAAGATTCCATGAGGCCCGGATCTAAAGAATAGATTAGGACAAGTTTAAAATGAAAGCATTGAATGCTTCCAGTGCAGATAATAAAAACGAAACCTGGGAAATAGACAAAGCACAGGGAGAGCTAAAATAGACATCAGAAAAAATAAGAGGGATTAATACAGGAAATTCCCAGAATGAAAGTGCAATTGATTGATTGATTGATATTTGTTGTCACATGTACCGAAGTACAGTGGAAAGTATTTTTCTGCAGCCAAGGGAACGAACACAGTACGTACATAGTAGACAAAATAATAATCGACAGAGTACACTGACAAAATAGTGATAGTCTGGCTGGAGGCATATCAACACTCCGAGGACTATTAAAAGAACCACTAAGATAATAGACGTCAGCTTGTAGTGAAAACTAATGGAATGGCAGAGGCACTGGTGAGGACTTGGGCTCAGTTCTCTGAGGAAAGGTGAATGTTGGGTTTATTACATCATCAGCTGTGGGTGCAGATGAACTTGTCAGAATTATTCTTCAAAGAGAGAAGGGACTGAAGAAGTTATTGAAGGATATGGCAAATAATTTTCTGGTGCCTTAAAGAAAATGCACAAAGATTCAGCAGAGGTTGGGGGATATAATCTTCTCAGATTCTGCGGACAGTAAATTCTATAAAGTCAATCGGGAAAGTAGAGGCAGTCGGTTTCGACTGGACAGTTGGTAAATTATTGGAGAGTATAATGCAGGATGAAATTTCTGGGACAACAATGAGCTATTCAAGGTCTTTGCCATGGATTTCTATAAGGCAAAGTTCAAGAAAGCTGGAAGTGTCTGAGACATACCCTTAATGCAGAGTTCACATATTGTTTTCAAAGGGCAATAGAACACGGCGTAACAAACAGGATAGTGATGGTGACCAGGAATGATGTTAGAGTGGGGGAATTTTTAAAAGTGAGCGGTGAGTAAAAGTGAGGAGAACAGGATTAGATGAATGGGACATTTAAGTGAGAAGGAGCATGGGATTAGCTAGGATATTAAATAGTAAATGGAGTAAGTGGGAGATTGAAATTTAACTGAGTGTTACATTGCAGACAATGGAAGCTCCATAGCTCAGTTAGAGCACTATCTTGTAAAGCAGGGGTCTCAGGTTCAATTCTTGCTGGGGCCTGTGGTTAAAATTTAGGGTGGAACAGCGGTTAGCACTGCTGCCTCACAGCGCCAGCGACCCAGGTTCAATTCCGGCCTCGGGTGACTGTCTGTATGGTTATTTTGCACTTTCTCCCTGTGTCTGCGTGGGTTTCTTCCGGGAGCTGTGATTTCTTCTCAGTCTAATGACGTGCAGATTAGGTGGATTGGCCATGCTAAATTGCCCCTTAGTCTTGGGTGGGGTTAATGGGGTAGAATGGGTGAGGTGCTCCTTCAGAGGGTTGGTACAGACCTAATGGGTCGAATGGCCTCCATCTGCACTGCAAGGATTCTATAATTCTATGAGGATAAACACCAACATCCTCCTTCTGTAAAGACAGCAAGTCATTTCATTTTTTCAATCATTTATGGGCACAGATTAAAGAGCCTAAAGTATCTGCTGAACCTGCTGGAAGATCTAAAAGTAACTCGTCCCTGTAGGTTTTTAAAAACTATTTATAGCCACTGAATTTCATCACAGTCTCTGGCACTTGCGAGCGTCATAGCCTGCCACAGTACTGCCAGTTACCAGAGCTCTGATACTCAAAGAGACATCAGATTAATTTGTGGCTACTTCACATTGAGTCATTTATTTTGGCATCATTTTAGGTTTTGCCCAGAGTATGTTACAGTGACGTATCTGTACAGCCCCCTGTGGTGCGTATCATCTGCACTAGATTACCCCGCAAACACATGTCATAATGTAATATAAATGGATTCGCACCTCTTCACACAGCAGGGACATATTTTAGGCAAACGTGTAAAATGTTTGTTGTATGTCATAATGTTATTTTAAAACCTATTTGCCACAATCAATCAGCCAACAGTTTCGTACAACGACATTGCCGAATCACTGCTCGTTATTCATAAACATTGGCTGTAACACTCTTTATAATTTTCAACCTTTTCAAATCGTGAGATAATATCAAGGGCTAAAAGTCGAAGAAATGGACTGTTCATCGCGTGCTACAATCCAATTATGGTCCAACAGAAAAATCAGAAATGAATCCATTATGTTCTCATTAACTTGAACAATCAAAGGGAATAATTAAATCACATCAGTGTGTCTTGTTAACGGCTTTCTATACTAAACATACAATTTAAAGAGACTATACAGGCTGCAAGCCACCTTATTTTAAAATGAATAAAAACAAACAGAAGACTTGCATTTACATAGCGCCATGCAAGATTGCTTCTGTATTGGAGGAAAGGTGGCAGTCAATGCAAGCACAGCAAGCTCAAACACACAACAATGCAATCATGACCCCTGATCTTCCACAAAACAATGTCATTTGAGAAGGCAGACAAGACCTAAGTATGAGTCTTATCTGAAAGATGGAACCTCCAACCATGTAGCACTCCTTCAATACTGCCCTAGAATGTCAGTAAGAGACCAAGCATGAAGGAGACAAAAAGGTCGATTCAAGAAATCTCCTGACCCGGCAGATCTATTTCCTTTTAAAAGCCCCTCGCCCACCTCTTCTCATTTCGGGAAGGCAGAGGTGGGTTGGATTTGGGCCCGACACCTCTGAAGGCAAGTGCAAGGAGACAAGGCAGGCTGGTGGGCGGCCTCTGCTGGTGGGGGACATTGACTCAGTTTTAATGATAAAGGCCAGGCCCTCAAGCCCTCAATCCCCACCCACATCGGTCATGTGGGAGTCTTCAAAGCCAGAGTTGATTAGGATTCAGGAAAGTCAGATTCCTGAGAGAATGAAGGATAAGTATGGGAAGTTTTGGGAACCTTGGATAACGAGGGTTATTGCCAAAAAGAAAAAGAAGGCTTTTGCACAGTCTAGGAGGATGGGGACAGTCGAAACCCTTGAGGATTACAAAGAAAATAGGAAGGTACTGAAGCAGGAAATTAGGAGGGGTCATAAAAGTCCTTGGCAAGTAGAATTAAGGTGAATCCCAAAGCTTTTTATTCATATGTAAAAAGCAAGAGGGTGGCCAGGAAAAGGATTGGACCACTTAAGGACGGTGGGGGGAATCTATGTGTTGAGGCAGAGGAAATGGACGAGGTACTAAATGAGTACTTTGCATCAGTGTTCACCAAGGAAAGGGACTTTGTGGAAGATGATTCTTGGGTAGGGTGTGTGGACAGTCTGGGTCATGTTACCATTAAAAAGGAGGCATTAGTTCTTTTAAAAGATATTAAGGTAGATTGGTTTCCTGGGCCGGATGGGATTTACCCCAGAATACTGAGGGAAGCAAGGGAGGAAATTGCTGGGGCCTTGACTGGCATCTTTGTATCCTCATTGGCTACAGGGGAGATCCCTGAGGACTGGAGAATAGCTAATGTGGTATAGCTGTTTAAGAATGGTAGCAGGGATAAGCCAGGAAACTGTAGGCCGGTGAGCCTCACGTCAATAGTAGGTAAATTATTGGAGAGTATTCTCAGGGACATGATTTATAGCTATTTGCAAACAAATGGACTCATAAGCGATAGGCAGCACGGTTTTGTGAAGAGGAGGCCGTGCCTCACTAACTTGATTGTGTTTTTTGAGGAGGTGACAAAGATGATTGATGAGGGGAGGGAGGTGGATGTTGTTTACGTAAGGCCTTTGACATGGTCCCTCATGGCAGACTGGTACAAAAAGTGAAGTCACACGGGATCAGAGGTGAGATGGTAAGATGGATACAGAACTGGCTCGGTCACAGAAGGCAAAGGGTAGCAGTAGGATGGTGTTTTCTGAGTGTAAAGTTGTGACGAGTGGTGTTCCACTCCACAGGAATCTGTGCTGGGGCCTCTGTTGTTTGTAAACGATTTGGAGGAAAATGTAGCCAGTCTGATTAGTAAGTTCACGGATGACACCAAGATTGGTGGAGTGGCAGATAGTGTTGAAGATTGTCAGAAGGTAGGGCAGGCATAGATAGGTTGGAGACTTGGGCAGAGAAATGGCAAATGGAGTTTAATCCGGACAAATGTGAGATAATGCATTTTGGCAGATGTAACATAGAGGAGAAATACACCATAAATGACAAAACTCTTAGGAATATAGAAAGTCAGAGAGATCTGGGCGTGTAGGTCCACAAATCTTTGAAGGTGCCAAACAAGTGGATAAGGTAGTCAAGAAAGTGTACGGAATGCTTGCCTTCATTGGACGGGGCATCGAGTATAAAAACTGGCAAGTCATGCTGCAGTTGTATAGAACCTTGGTAAGGCTGCACTTGGAATATTGCGCACAATTCTGGTCGCTACACTACCAGAAGTATGTGGAGGCTTTGGAGAGGGTACAGAGTAAGTTTACCAGGATGTTGCCTGGTCTGGAGGGTGTTAGCTATGTGGAGAGGCTGAATAGACTCAGGCTGTTTTCATTCGAAAGACGGAGGTTGAGGGGTGATCTGGTAGAGGTCTGCAAGATTGTGCGGAACACGGAGATAGTGGATGGGCAGACACTCTTTCCCAGGCTGGAGGGGTCAGTCTTGAGAGGGAATAGGTTTAAGGTTCGTGGGGCAAAGTTTAGAGGAGATGTGTGAGGCAGGTTGTTTTTACACAGAGGGTGGTGAGAGCCTGGAACGCGTTGCCAGGGGAGGCTGTGGAAGCAGATACATTAACGGCGTTCAAAAGGCATCTTGACAAACACATGGATAGGATGGGTATAGAGGGATACGGCACAAGGAAGTGCTGAGGGTTTTGGCCAAGGTTGGTATCATGACCGGTACAGGCTTGGAGGGCCGAAGGGCCTGTTCCTGTGTTGTAGTGTTCTTTGTTCTTTGTTCACCCCATATGTCTCAATCAAGCTACCTCCATGTCACTTAATAACCCCATGCCACCTCCATGCCCCCCAATATTCCCTCCATGACTCCTCATTTATCTTCCATAGCCACTTATTCAGTGTTGATTACGACCAAACCTCAGTATATCTTTGAACTGGACATTAAAAAAATAAGCTTTGAGCAATCTAATAAAGCTGTCATATTGAAAGACACTTCATACTGAACAAACATCTCATCCATTAAACCCATTCAAAATGTAAATCCCCGCAAGTTGTCAGTCTGTTATAAAAACTTAAATATCAAATACAGATAATCCTTTAACAGCCTCTTAAGTATGTCAATCAGAAAGTGAATATAGACCTACTGCTAAGATAAGTGGTTCTGGAGCTTTTGAATCTTAGCCAAGCATTCGGGTAAGCTGATACGGGAATTGAACCCACGCTGCTGGCCTTGTTCTGCATCACAAACCAGCTGTGTAGCCCACTGAGCTAAAAAATATATAACTTTTGAACTGGGAACATATGTTTAATTTTTTATTTTAAATCTTGTTAACAAATGTAATAATCATCTTTATTATTGTCACAAGTAGGCTTACATTAACACTGCAATGAGGTTACTGTGAAAATCCTCAAGTTGCCACACTCCGGCACCTGTTTGGGTACACAGAGGGAGATTTCAGAATGTACAATTCATCTAACAAGCATATATTTTGGGACTTGTGGGAGAAAACCGGAGCACCGGGGGGAAACCCACACAGACACGGGGAGAATATACAGATTCTGCACAGGCAGTGACCCAAGCCGGGAATCGAATCTGGGACCCAGGCGCTGTGAAGAAACAGTGCTAACCTCAGGGGAAAGCCATTATTTTGTTCCGGTTCCTCCTTTGGGACCAGAATTAAGTCTTGCCAAACATTTTTAAATCGCCCCCATTCCTATTCCAACATGGGAGAAGACATGATAAATCAAAGTCTAGAATGAAAATTAAACTTACAACCTTCAGCTACAGAGGCAAAAGTGCTGCCAACTGAGCCATGGCTACAATCTGGGATTTAAAATGTTTAACTTGTCAGCTACGTAAGAAATTCAACCATACAATTATAAGGTTTAAAAGATTATAATATTTTGGAACTGTAAATCTAGTGTAAATGAAAAGGATGATCTGTTCTACAAACTCTATGAGTAAGGCTGGGTGATTAGATTCTAAGAGTTCAAAGGAAGGCTTAGCTTGTATTACTGAGATGAAGGTGCAAAGTATTTTTGTTTGTCGTCAATTATATAAATCTCTGCGTTCACAATGAGTAGACTCTGAGGCTCCCAAAGTCCCAGAAAGGTGTTGTTGCTACCTGGTTGTAAGCGATTGCACTGCAAACTGACCATGGACTTCTATGATGGAAGGGAATTCAGATCAAACGTAGCTAATTAACCTTTCCGCCTGGATGCAGGTTAATGAGTTTGGCGTTGCCATGGGGAAGGGGCAAGACGGAACCATTTGTGAGATCAGGTTACAAGCTGCCCTACTAATCAGTGAATAACCCACACCAAGACATAGCAACAGGGTTGGGAAAGTCAAGAAGATGTCATTACACTGGGACTAACGTTTACTCAAGTCTAAATCACTGGTATAGATTGTAAATAACTGAGGTTCAAGGAGCGATTCCCCAATTTTGAAGATGGATCTGTAGAGAGTTGGAGGGGTATGAGAGAAGGGCTGGATAGATGAAGCCCTTTCTCCTCACGTTGCCTCAAGATTCATTGTACAGATGGTCAGGCACATGGGAAACCCTAGCTGATATCAGAGGGAATTGATGACATTTCCTTCTTGCCACCAAAGTCTCGGATGGCCACAGGTTACTTTCCACTTTGAGGGGGGGGAGCTGACTGGTGGTGATTCAACCTAAGGATCACCACGTCTCAGGCAAGAGGCAAGGTTGAGAAGGTGGAGCCTTCATGAATAAGCTTAGCCGGTACGGGAATTAAACTGCTCTGCTGGCCTTGCTCTGCATCTCAAGCCAGCTGTCTGGGCAAGTGAGCTAAACCAGCTCCTGTCAACATCACCTATGGACCGGCACACACTGCCATGATGATCAGCACTTACAGAAACTTGACAACAGGTACCAACATGAAAAACAATAACTCCCACCTCATAACCACCCCATGTGTGGTAACTTTTGGCAGAAGCTGCCCTTCACAGGCTGGTCTCTTGAGCTATCAGTATAAGTGCACCATATCACCAATGGATCTGATTTGCTGTATTGCCATTATCTGTCCCAGGTGGAAGGATACCAATGACAACTTTGCCGATATTCATCCCTCAATCATCACTAAAACAGATCATCCATTTGTTATCACATTACTGTTTGTGGAATCCACGTTGACGGCTGCGTATCATAACGGTGATTGCACTTTGGAAGCACTTCACTGCTGTAACTAATGCACTTTCGAAAGTGCTGAGGTTGGGAAAGGTATTTTATAAAGACAAGGTATTGTTTCCTTCTATATCTAAAAAGCAAACTGAATTAAGGACAATGAACATACATTCCCTGGGTATAGATTCAGGTTTCCATCCATCCAGGATTGTCGGAGTGCCCAGGATTGAAAGACTCGGTGCACTTCTACAAACAACCCAGGGGAAGAACTCACAGCAACATTTTTAAAAATCTTTTAAAATTATTTTGAACATTTTTCCTGTCAGTTATGAAGATCGTGAAGATGAGAATAAAAAGCTGTTTGATCATCATTGAAGAATGATCCAATCAGTGTAAGGAGGAGTGTGGCCATTTTCTGGCTATGGGGATGGACACATTGTACATTGGTGGTGGGAGCGTGGAGGTGGGGGGTGGGGGGGGGGGGGGGGGTGGGGAATGTGGAGGTGGGGCATGGGGGTGTGGGGAGTGTGGGGGTGGGGGAGTGAGGAGGTGAGGAGTGTGGGGGTGGGGGAGTGAGAAGGTGGGGAGTGTGAGGGTGGGGCGTGTGGGGGTAGGGAGTCTGGGGGTGGGGGTGTGGAGGTGTGGAGGTGGAGCGTGTGGGGGTGGGGAGTCAGGGGGTGGGCAGTGAGGAGGTGGGGTCTGTGGAGGTGGTGAGTGAGGAGGTAGGGAGTGTGCAGGTGGGGGGTGTGGAGGTAGAGAATGAGGAGGTGGGCAATGAGGAGGTGGGGTGAGGAGATGGGGTGTGTGGAGGTGGGGAGTATGGAGGTGGGGAGTATGGAGGTGGGGAGTGAGGAGGTAGGGAGTGAGGAGATGGGGTGTGTCGAGGTGGGGAGTGTGGAGTTAGGGAATGAGGAGGTGGGGTGTGTGGAGGTGGAGAGTGAGGAGGTGGGGAGTGAGGAGATGAGGTGTGTGGAGGTGGGGAGTGTGGAGGTGGGGAGTGAGGAGGTAGGGAGTGAGGAGATGGGGTGTGTCGAGGTGGGGAGTGTGGAGTTAGGGAATGAGGAGGTGGGGTGTGTGGAGGTGGGGAGTGTGGACGTAGGGAGTGAGGAGGTGGGCAATGAGGAGGTAGGGAGTGAGGAGATGGGGTGTGTGGGGGTGGGGAGTGTGGAGGTGGGGTGTGTGGAGGTGGGCAATGAGGAGGTAGGGAGTGTGGATGTAGGGAGTGTGGAGGTGGGGAGTGAGGAGATGGGGAGTGTGGAGGTGGGCAATGAGGAGGTAGGGAGTGAGGAGATGGGGTGGGTGGAGGTGGGGAGTGTGGAGGTAGGGAGTGAGGAGGTGGGCAATGAGGAGGTAAGAAGTGAGGAGGTGGGCAATGAGGAGGTAGGGAGTGTGGAGGTGGGGTGTGTGGAGGTGGGGAGTGTGGAGGTGGGCAATGAGGAGGTAGGGAGTGTGGAGGTGGGGTGTGTGGGGGTGGGGAGTGTGGAAGTGTGCAATGAGGAGGTAGGGAGTGTGGAGGTGGGGAGTGTGGACGTAGGGAGTGAGGAGGTAGGGAGTGAGGAGATGGGGTGTGTGGAGGTGGAGAGTGTGGAGGTGGGCAATGAGGAGGTAGTGAGTATGGAGGTGGGGTGTGTGGAGGTGGGGAGTGTGGAGGTGGGCAATAAGGAGGTAGGGAGAGTGGAGGTGGGGTGTGTGGAGGTGGGGAGTGTGGAGGTGGGGTGTGTGGGGGTGGGGAGTGTGGATGTAGGGAGTGAGGAGGTGGGGAGTGTGGAGGTGGGGTGTGTGGAGGTGGGGTGTGTGGGCGTGGGGAGTGTGGAGGTGGGCAATGAGGAGGTAGGGAGTGTGGAGGTGGGGTGTGTGGAGGTGGGGAATGTGGAGGTGGGGTGTGTGGAGGTGGGGAGTGGGCGTAGGGAGTGAGGAGGTGGGGTGTGTGGTGGTGGGGAGTGAGGAGGTGGGGTGTGTGGAGGTGGGGTGTGTGGAGGTGGGGAGTGTGGAGGTGGGCAATGAGGAGGTATGGAATGAGGAGGTGGGGAGTGTGGAGGTGGGGAGTGTGGAGGTGGGCAAGAGGAGGTAGGGAGTGTGGAGATGGGGTGTGTGGAGTTGGGGTGTGTGGAGGTTAGGAGTGTGGAGGTGAGGTGTGTGGAGGTGGGGTGTGTGGAGGTGGGGAGTGTGGAGGTGGGGTGTGTGGAGGTGGGGAGTGAGGAGATAGGGAGTGAGGAGATGGGGTGTGTGGAGGTGGGGTGTGTGGAGGTGGGGAGTGTGGAAGTGGGGGTGGGGAGTGTGGAAGTTGGGTGTGTGGGGGTGGGGAGTGTGGAGGTGGGCAATGAGGTGATAGGGAGTGAGGAGATAGGTAGTGTGGAGGTGGGGTATGTGGAGGTGGGGAGTGTGGAGGTGGGCAATAAGGAGGTAGGGAGTGTGGAGGTGGGGTGTGTGGAGGTGGGGAGTGTGGAGGTGGGGTGTGTGGGGGTGGGGAGTGTGGATGTAGGGAGTGAGGAGGTGGGGAGTGTGGAGGTGGGCAATGAGGAGGTAGGGAGTGTGGAGATGGGGAGTGTGGAGGTGGGCAATGAGGAGGTAGGGAGTGTGGAGGTGGGGTGTGTGGTGGTGGGGAGTGTGGAGGTGGGCAATGAGGAGGTAGGGAGTGAGGAGATGGGGAGTGTGGAGGTGGGCAATGAGGAGGTAGGGAGTGTGGGGGTGGGGAGTGTGGGGGTGGGCAATGAGGAGGTAGGGAGTGTGGAGGTGGGGTGTGTGGGGGTGGGGAGTGTGGGGTGGGCAATGAGGAGGTATGGAGTGTGGAGGTGGGGTGTGTGGGGGTGGGGAGTGTGGAGGTGGGGAGTGTGGAGGTGGGGAGTGTGGAGGTGGGCAATGAGGAGGTAGGGAGTGTGGAGGTGGGGTGTGTGGGGGTGGGGAGTGTGGAGGTGGGCAATGAGGAGGTAGGGAGTGTGGAGGTGGGGTGTTTGGGGGTGGGGAGTGTGGAGGTGGGCAATGAGGAGGTAGGGAGTGTGGAGGTGGGGAGTGTGGAGGTGGGGTGTGTGGAGGTGGGCAATAAGGAGGTAGGGAGTGTGGAGGTGGGGCGTGTGGAGGTGGGGAGTGTGGATGTAGGGAGTGAGGAGGTGGGGAGTGTGGAGGTGGGGAGTGTGGAGGTGGGCAATGAGGAGGTAGGGAGTGTGGAGGTGGGGTGTGTGGAGGTGGGCAATGAGGAGGTAGGGAGTGTGGAGGTGGGGTGTGTGGTGGTGGGGAGTGTGGAGGTGGGCAATGAGGAGGTAGGGAGTGAGGAGATGGGGAGTGTGGAGGTGGGCAATGAGGAGGTAGGGAGTGTGGGGGTGGGGAGTGTGGGGGTGGGCAATGAGGAGGTAGGGAGTGTGGAGGTGGGGTGTGTGGAGGTGGGGAGTGTGGGGGTGGGCAATCAGGAGGTATGGAGTGTGGAGGTGGGGTGTGTGGGGGTGGGGAGTGTGGAGGTGGGGAGTGTGGAGGTGGGGAGTGTGGAGGTGGGCAATGAGGAGGTAGGGAGTGTGGAGGTGGGGTGTGTGGGGGTGGGGAGTGTGGAGGTGGGCAATGAGGAGGTAGGGAGTGTGGAGGTGGGGTGTGTGGGGGTGGGGAGTGTGGAGGTGGGCAATGAGGAGGTAGGGAGTGTGGAGGTGGGGAGTGTGGAGGTGGGGTGTGTGGAGCTGGGGAGTGTGGAGGTGGGCAATAAGGAGGTAGGGAGTGTGGAGGTGGGGCGTGTGGAGGTGGGGAGTGTGGATGTAGGGAGTGAGGAGGTGGGGAGTGTGGAGGTGGGGAGTGTGGAGGTGGGCAATGAGGAGGTAGGGAGTGTGGAGGTGGGGTGTGTGGGGGTGGGGAGTGTGGAGGTGGGCAATGAGGAGATAGGGTGTGTGGAGGTGGGGTGTGTGGGGGTGGGGTGTGTGGAGGTGGGCAATGAGGAGGTAGGGAGTGAGGAGATGGGGAGTGTGGAGGTGGGGTGTGTGGGGGTGGGGAGTGTGGAGGTGGGGAGTGTGGAGGTGGGCAATGAGGAGGTAGGGAGTGAGGAGATGGGGAGTGTGGAGGTGGGGTGTGTGGGGGTGGGGAGTGTGGAGGTGGGGAGTGTGGAGGTGGGCAATGATGAGGTAGGGAGTGAGGAGGTGGGGAGTGTGGAGGTGGGGTGTGTGGGGGTGGGGTGTGTGGAGGTGGGCAATGAGGAGGTAGGGAGTGAGGAGATGGGGAGTGTGGAGGTGGGGTGTGTGGGGGTGGGGAGTGTGGAGGTGGGGTGTGTGGAGGTGGGGAGTGTGGGGGTGGGCAATGAGGAGGTAGGGAGTGTGGAGGTGGGGTGTGTGGGGGTGGGGAGTGTGGAGGTGGGCAATGAGGAGGTAGGGAGTGTGGAGGTGGGGAGTGTGGAGGTGGGGTGTGTGGAGCTGGGGAGTATGGGGGTGGGGAGTGTGGAGGTGGGCAATAAGGAGGTAGGGAGTGTGGAGGTGGGGCGTGTGGAGGTGGGGAGTGTGGATGTAGGGAGTGAGGAGGTGGGGAGTGTGGAGGTGGGGAGTGTGGAGGTGGGCAATGAGGAGGTAGGGAGTGTGGAGGTGGGGTGTGTGGGGGTGGGGAGTGTGGAGGTGGGCAATGAGGAGGTAGGGAGTGTGGAGGCGGGGTGTTTGGGGGTGGGGAGTGTGGAGGTGGGCAATGAGGAGGTAGGGAGTGTGGAGGTGGGGAGTGTGGAGGTGGGGTGTGTGGAGGTGGGGAGTGTGGGGGTGGGGAGTGTGGAGGTGGGCAATAAGGAGGTAGGGAGTGTGGAGGTGGGGCGTGTGGAGGTGGGGAGTGTGGATGTAGGGAGTGAGGAGGTGGGGAGTGTGGAGGTGGGGAGTGTGGAGGTGGGCAATGAGGAGGTAGGGAGTGTGGAGGTGGGGTGTGTGCGGGTGGGGAGTGTGGAGGTGGGCAATGAGGAGATAGGGTGTGTGGAGGTGGGGTGTGTGGGGGTGGGGTGTGTGGAGGTGGGCAATGAGGAGGTAGGGAGTGAGGAGATGGGGAGTGTGGAGGTGGGGTGTGTGAGGGTGGGGAATGTGGAGGTGGGGAGTGTGGAGGTGGGCAATGAGGAGGTAGGGAGTGAGGAGATGGGGAGTGTGGAGGTGGGGTGTGTGTGGGTGGGGAGTGTGGAGGTGGGGAGTGTGGAGGTGGGCAATGATGAGGTAGGGAGTGAGGAGGTGGGGAGTGTGGAGGTGGGGTGTGTGGGGGTGGGGTGTGTGGAGGTGGGCAATGAGGAGGTAGGGAGTGAGGAGGTGGGGAGTGTGGAGGTGGGCAATGAGGAGGTAGGGAGTGAGGAGGTGGGGAGTGTGGAGGTGGGCATGGCTTTAACCTCATCCCCACCACTTTGGACATAGCCTTGAAGAAGGCTGTCCAGAACCCCGCAAGTCTGGGGCAAGAGCAGAACATGGGGGCGTGGTTGGCCGGGCCTCCTTGGCACCGTTCACATTTCTCCTCCACCTCCGGGAAGAACCTGCTCGTTCGGGTTCTTGTTAAGTGGGCTCTATGTACCACTTTCAGCTGGGTGGTTACTTCTGTCAAAGATCTCTCCTCAGTATCTCCTCTAACAGTGCAAATTAATGGCACTTCTGTCATTTAACTTTTTGTGTAAAATCCGATGTGAGCTCTAACCGTTTGTCATTGCTGATTGGGGCTGGTTTGCTGTCAAAGGGCTGTTTTCGATACTGCTGTAAGACGGGTCCATATGTCCATCCTCCCAGATAGCACAGCTGTGCAAAACAGAAGCTATTTACTCTACTAGGCTAATTATATATTTACATTGCAAATTAAGCACAGCAATGTTTTCAGTGTTGTCACTGACAGGGTGACATCATCATTTCTGCCTCGATGAGGAGCCACTCTCCCTCTGGAGCAGAAGGTTGTAGGTTTTAGTCCTGCTCCAGAGCCTGAAATGTAAATAATCTAAGCTGACACTCCAGTGTAGTATGGAACGAGTGCTCTACGGGCAAAGCTGTTAAACTGAAGACCTGCCTGCCCTCTCAATATTGATATGACCTCAGTAGAGACCACTAACTTTCATTTGAAAAAGTAGACAAAATTCAAAATTGCAGCTATTTCCTAAAATTGTGAAGCCACAAGATTCCAGTTAAAAACAAGAATAATTTTTACTGTACAGGAATCAACAACACAAATGCTGAATATGGTCTACCTTGCACTCTAGAATTAAAATGAGTTAAACATGACTGAGCAGGCAAATTGCGATTGAATATAAACTATAAATAGCACATTCAAAGGTAGAGACAATGAAGACAGATCATACAAATTGGTTCAGTAGTCCACAAAGTCCTTCAGTCACAAAGTCCGTCAAACTCTTATCTTCCTAACAAGGGATTTCAGCTCCCCTCCTTCCGGGAGCTAGTTTGATTCCCAGCCAACAGCAGGGCATAACCAATCCGCGTGCCACAAGCAGGGTCTTCATTTAAAAAGGCACGCGTCTACTGAGCTCACTCAGCGTGCACTCTTCAGTTTACCTCTAATGTGCCTGTGAATTTGACAACTACTACTGCTCAGCTTGGACCGATCTATGTCCTTTTATATCCTTTAAAAAGTTTGCCAGAAGCTTTAGTTCCCAAACCTAATTTTGGTTTTGTTTCCTTAGAATCTGGGAGAATCAGCTTCCTTTCCATCTTTACCTATTCTGTTTCTGTTTCTTTCAGTTTAGTTTCTGTTTTAGCTGGGGTCAGCCTCTCAATGTAAATTACATTTAAATACAGATTCCCTCTCAATAGGAGTGCTTTGTCAGACAGAACATAAATACCAGGCAATGATTACCTCGAACAAGAGAGAATCTAACCTTGACATTTAATGGCATTACTATCACTGAACCCCCCACTATGAACACCCTGGGGGGGGGGTTACCATTGATCAGAAACTAAATAGACTAGCTGTATAAATAGCCTGGCTACAACAGCAGGTCAGAGGAGTGGTATCCTGCAGTGAGTAACTCACCTCCTGACTCCCCAAAACCTGTCTAATATCTACAAGGCATTGTGATGGATTCTTTCCACTTGTCGGAATGAGTGCAGCTCCAAGAACACTCAAGAAGCATAAATCCATCCAGGACAAAGCAGCCCCGCTTGATTGGCACCCAATCAAACACTCTCAACATTCATTCCCTCCACCACCAATACACAGTGGTAGCCATCTATATGCTGCACTGCAGGGACTCACCAAGGCTCCTTCAACTCACACTCCAAACCCTTGACCTCCATCATCTTGAAGGACAAGAGGAGCAGATACCTGGGAACACCACCACCTGGAAGTTCCACACACCATCCTAACTTGGAAATATATGACTGTTCCTTCACTGTCGCTGGGTCAGAATCTTGGAACTCCCTTCCTAACAGCACAGCGGGTGTACCGAAGCGTGGTACATTGGCGAGACCATGCAGACGCTGGGACAACGGATGAACGGACATCGCGTGACAATCGCCAGGCGGGAATGTTCCCTTCCAGTCGGGGAACACTTCAGCAGTCAAGGGCATTCAGCCTCTGATCTCCGGGTAAGCGTTCTCCAAGGCGGCCTTCAGGACGCGCGACAACGCAGAATCGCCAAGCAGAAACGTATAGCCAAGTTCCGCACACATGAGTGCGGCCTCAACCGGGACCTTGGATTCATGTTGCATTACATTCACCCCCCACCATCTGACCTGGGCTTGCGAAATCCTACCAACTGTCCTGGCTTGAGACAATTCACACCTCTTTAACCTGGGGTTACCCCATCTCTGGATCTGTAAAGACTTAATTACCTGCAAATGCTCGCATTCAAAGGATTGTTTTGAATCTTTGACTTTGTCTATATATATGTTTCTGGAACATACCTCTTCATTCACCTGAGGAAGGAGCAGTGCTCCGAAAGCTAGTGATTTGAAGCAAACCTGCTGGACTTTAACCTGGTGTTGTAAGACTTCTTACTGTGCTACACCACAGGCACTGCAGCCATTCAAGAAGGCAGCTCATCACCACCTTCTCAAGGGCTTTAATGAATGGGCAGCACATATTGGCCGAGCCAGAGACTCCCACATCCATCGAATGAATACATTAAAAATAACATTAAGGAGGAATCTCATTGGAAATAGAGCTGTTTCTGATTATATTTTCTCTTTTGAAGGTCAGTAACTTCCTTAGAAAGTGAACTTAGGTTCCACTGGGGATCAAAGCAATGATTGGTGTTTTTTCTAATAACATAATAAGAATAATTTTCCCTGGAAACTTGGCGGAATACGGTCCTCGGCCAGGAATTTCCATGAACCAGCTCTGATTCCACCAACATAATTCTGGCTCAGCTAAAATGGAAATCTCTAAACCACATGCATCAGAATATTGGAGTGGAGTCCGCAATTGATTTCTTCGGCTTGTAAGATGACTGAGGCTGCTCACATTTGTGCTTTTCCCCATTCTCCGACAGCAGGATTACTGAGCAAAACTGACTAAACTATAACTTAACTCCTAGGAAATCAGATTCAGCAGGTGGAACACAGAAATCTATGAATAACCTCACTTTCTTCATAGTCTGTCATAATACAAATAGCAGGAGAATTACTTACAATGATCACAATAAAGTAACTGTATATTTAGGATCAATGGAAGCAGAATAATCTTGGTTTTACTTATTCACAACATAATAAAGTCAAGTTCAATGTTCACAATTTAATATCAGCATGAAAAGATCAAGGTTTCAATCCCCCTGGAAATTGAGTGTTTCAACAAATACTCTGGAGTTTCAACACTGTAGTGCGCACGGTTTATATCCCAACAGACTCCCCACCAGGAAGCTAGTCTGATTGGCAGCTTCGGGTCCCTACAGGATGCGGAATGCTCCAGTTGAGGCAGATTGAGAGCACGATGGAGCTTCATATTGGGGTATAGGTAACGAGGGGCTGGCGTGACATGGCATATTTGGCAGTGGATGATCCGGGTGAGAGAGATCGGGCCAGCATTGGTGAAGAGGGTTGGTGACGACAGAGGGGTGTTATGTGTGGGGTGGGGGGTTATGTGCATTGTTTGTTGGGTGCACTGACTGTGGGGGGAGAGGTTGCCCAACCCCCAGCTGCCTCTGTGTAGAGTTGCAGGTTCGAGGCAGGTTTGAGATTTTAACCTCCCAGTTGATTCATCTAATTTGTTTTACTGGGGAGAGGGTTTAGAATTCCTCCTCCAGGTTTACAGATTATGGTAATATATCACAGGTAAATGACAGTATTGAGGCCATCCATCTGTGGCACAATCATAAGATGCATATAACCTCCTCCAGTGGCAGATTGGATTGGTTGCTATGGCACCGGCTGTTTTGTTTGCCTCTGGGGTGTTCAGGCATCTCATTCTGTTCCTAGTTTTATTTAACCTTGTATGTATGTTATTCCCTGCATTGGCACTCTGCTCTTTCTGTCTGTGCTCAGTAATTTATAACGGACAGTCATGCCACTGTTACATAATATTAAAAACACAACCTTTCTTAACCTTAAATTACAATCTTCAAATGTTCCTTTAATCTGCCCCAAAACACTTCACCTAAAATTCCTTACCCCCATGTGTGAATCATTTAAATGATTTTAGATGGCATTATATGTCAGTAACTAATACCAGAGGAACTCTGGGGCTGATTTTCACCTGATCACTTTGAAATTCAGGGGTCAGCTGGGTGGCCACAGTCCCAGGCCTGTCAGGAAAGGGTGGGCCTCAGGTCCCACAATGATCATCTACTTTGTCAGTTCAATGCAGTGAACAGGTAGGTTGGTATCTGCCAGCAATCAAGGTATCTGGTAGCAATCAAGCAGGGTTGTTTTGTCCTGGATGGTGTCGAGCTTCTTGAGTGTTGTTGGAGCTGCACTAATCCAGGCAAGTGGAGAGTATTCCATCACACTCCTGACTTATGCCTTGTAGATGGTGGACAGGCTTTGGGGGGGTCAGGAGGTGAGTTACTCACTGCAGGATTCCGAGCCTTTGACCTGCCCTAGTAGCCACAGTATTAATGTGGCTGGGTCCAGTTCAGTTTCTGATCAATGGTAACCCCCAGGCTGTCGATTGTGGGAAATTCATCGATGGTAATGCCATTGGCTGGTTTAGCTCAGTGGGCTAGACAGCTGGTTTGTGATGCAGAACAAGGCCAGCAGCGCGGGTTCAATTCCCTTACCAGCTGAGAATTCTGAATTCTCCCTCAGTGTACCCGAACAGGTGCTGGAATGTGGTGACTAGGGGCTTTTCACAGTAACTTCACTGCTGTGTTCATGAAAGCCTAATTGTGACAATGAATATTTATTTATTTTATTGGATGTGAAGGGACAGCAGGTAGATCCTCCCTTGTAGGAGATGGTCATTACCTGGTACTTGTATGGTGCAAATGTAACTTGCTACTTGCCAGCCCAAGCCCGGACATTTTGCTGCATTTGGACATAGACTGCTTCATTATCTGAGGAGTCGCGAATGGTGCTGAACATTGTGCAGTCATCCGCAAACATCCCCACTTCTGACCTTATGATGGAAGGGAGGTCATTGATGAAACAGCTGAAGATGGTTGGGCCTAGGACACTACCCTGAGGAACTCCTGCAGTGATGTCCTGGAGTTGAGATGATTGACTTCCAACCACCACAACCATCTTCCTTTGTGCCGGGTATGACTCCAACCAGTGAAGAGTTTTCCCTCTGATTCCCAATGACTCCAGTTTATCTAGGGTTCCTTGATACCATACTCGGTCAAATGATGCCTTGGTGTCAAGGGCAGTCACTATCACCTCAACTCTGGCATTCAGCCCTTTTGTCCATGTTTGAACCAAGGCTGTAATGAGGCCAGGAGCTGAGTGACCCTGGCAGAACCCAAATTGAGTGTCCATGAGCAGGTTATTGCTGAGTAAGTGTCGCTTGATAGCACTGTTGATGATTTCTTCCATCACTTTGCTGATGGTGGAGAGTAGACTGATAGGGTGGTAATTGGCTGGGTTGGATTTGTCCTGTTTCTTGTGTACAGGACACACCTGGGCAATTCTCCACATTGTGGGTAGATGCCAGTGTTGTAGCTGTACTGGAACAGCTTGGCTAGGGGTGCAGCAAGTTCTGGAGCACAAGTCTTCAGTACTATTACCGGGATATTGTCAGGGCCCAGAGCCTTTGCAGTTTCCGGCTATTGGCCTCCAGATCACACAAATTGAGACCTTATGGCATAGTTCGAATCCCCGTTTGAAATATTCAGGAATGTGTTGCTGCCCAGGTACCCCCCCACCCAACTGCACATACCCGGCTGGTCGAGCATCGCCTGAGACCCGTGAGTTTCTCCCCATTGTAATGGAGACGGGAGCTCCAGAATGAATGTATTTGGCTGCAACCCATAACGCATGTCACTGGAGCAGGGGACGAGAAATGAGAAACCAAACCACCAGCTCTGTGTGAGGCTAAAGTTTCAGCAATATTTTCCATCCCTGTTGGAACTCCGTGTATTTAAAGTGGCAGCTAGATAAATGCATGAAGGAGAAAGGAATCGAAGCAGCATCTGCTAGTGGAATGGGATGGAGCAGGGGGAGGGGGGAGGGAAGAGGTGCATGTGAAGCAGCAACATCGGCATTGGACAGTGAGGCTGAGTGACCTGGTTCTGTGCTGTGTGCTCTGTTTAATTCTGTACAACAAACCCAGATGGAGCGGAAAGCACATTCCTGGCTCTTTCATGTGATTTAGCCAAAGACTACAGATTGAGTTCAGTTCTTGGAGAGTTACTGGGCAAAATATTTCAATTACCTTGGATAAGCTGCATCTTTCACAGTTAACACCTCAAGCATCCTTTCCTTTCTGAACAAGCTTTCAAAACTGTCAAAATATACAAATCTGTGGGGGCGGAGGGGGAGAATCACTTGCATAAAGGTCATCAGCAGCCTTAAGAATGTCTAAACGCACTAATGGATGACTCTGCTCAATGAGTAGCACATTCATCTCGAAGCAGAAGTTTATTGATTCGATCTTATTCAAGGGACCCCAGCACAAAATGCTGGGCGACACTTTCAGTGCAGCGCTGAGGGAGGGCTGCACTCCTGGTGATGCTGGGTGGGATTTTCTGCCCCCACCCCCTCCCCTGCAGAGATGGCCCATCTTTGGCCAGCGCCGGGTTCTACCAGCCTGCCAATGTCTACAGGATTTTACGTGCCCTGCGTCCTCCGCTGTTGGGGAACCCGCCGTGGGGGGTGGGGGTGGGGGGGGGGGGGGGGGGGGGGGGGGGTTGACCATCGGTGGGACCAGAAGATCCAATCAGCTGGCAGGCCAGGAAACTTTGGCCGCTGCTGTTTGCATGAGACGTCAAACTGAGACCCAGCCTGTCCTCTGAGGTGGACAGTAAATATCCCACGGTATTACTCAAAGATGAACCAAGATAGTCTCCTGCTATTTTGGCCAATATTTATTCCTCAACCTTCTCAACGTTTATCACATTGCTGTTGGTGGGATCTTTCTGCACGTCATAGCTTTCACCTTTTCACCATTGCAACAGTGACTACACTTCAGAATATGTACTTTTGCTGTAAAGGACTCTGGAATAAATGCAAGTTCTTTTTTTTTAATTGGCCGATTTGGAATCCAAAGGTATGCATCCCACTTACCCAAGAACAATTTACTTCTAAAATGGCACCAGAGTTATATTTGGCCCAGTCCATACAGGGTGTTACAATGCCAGTTGATATTACTATTGGATGGGAATATCCCAGAATGGAACCCAGGCTCAAAAGACTGTAACGTTGACTTTTTTTAAGAACATGTGGAGGAACACAGCCACAGTACTGCAAATTAGATTTCAAGAAGGAAAAAAAATGATTAAACATGAATGTTTGACTGTAATACTTGTTTACTCTCACTTACCTTCGCAGATGTTCCCAGATTTCATGTATAACACAGGTTACACATTAGATCTTGTGCTATAATGTTCTGAATAAGCACACAGTACCTGTAATCCAACAGGCTAACTGTGATCAGACAACACCCATACAGATGCCACTCAGTCGATCTTCTGTGGATTTTTTCCTCACATTCCCCCCAGATGATTGTCACACGAATGTTTCCAACCTCCACTTTCCATCTCAAAAAGACAGGCTTTAAAATCTTCTTTCAAACAATGCTTTCCATCAGCTGTTTTAGCCAGGGTCTCCAACTATCCTTTCAAACAAGCATTCCTCTCAGCTGTTTTAGCAAGGACCGCTCCAGATTTTCCACCTCTCCTTTCAGTATTCATTTGTCTTGAACTGCCATCTGCATTCAAACTTCTACACAAACTCTCAGCTGTTCAGTCCCCCAAATAATGCTATTGTTTCAAAGACTGGAAATAAGGAGACCAAACCTGACGATTGCTTTAGATATGTGACTTTTCTCTAGCCAACCTCATCAGCTCGGCTCTTCAACAATCAATACCCTGCTCCAACTGCAGTTCTTCTTTGTTCTTTTTTAATTCAATCTTCCTGGAATCGTCTCTTCCTTCTCCAATTACTAGAACTAATTGACCTTTAGTTCTGGGACTTGCTTTCTTACCCATTACTCCATTGTATGGCTTTTGCACTTCCAGCAGAGCTCTGAGACCTGTTCACTCTCTAGCTCCAACAGCCTGGATCCAGTTCAACACATGCAATAAGTTTTTTTTTCGCTTCAAGGTAACCCATGGTTGCTGAGCAACATCTAATTTTTGGCCCAATCTCTTGTTTACTTCACCCATCGTAAACCCTCTCAGCACAATATACAGTTCAAACTGAAACAAAAAAGCCCCCATACATGCAAACAACTTTGTCTAACATGAATCTAACCACAGTTGTTCGCTTTCCTGTGCACAGACAGTAAATTAAACCCACTTAAATCTATACCTTATTTCTAATATCCAGCAATACACATATAGGTCGCTTAAAACTCCCTCTGCTTCCTGACAAGGTATACTTCAGGAGTTTAATAGTTGAATCTGCACTATGATCTCCTTCTGCACTATAAGGATTCTATTAAAGTGTCCTTTAGTGCCCAGCTCGAGAGTATTGTTCTAGTGATGTCACCACTATGCCACCACCTCCCCCAATACCTGGGGACAGAAGCACGCTTCTTTACAATTTTTTGAATGGCAATAATCCCAGCTGTCAATGTCAGGTCTATACTTACAGATCTAATTAATGACATTGATTCTTCAATCCTTGAAGCTCTGCCTCAGGTATTGGATTCTGAAATCTCCTACGATGATTTGACTGGACCTAACTAGATGTCATCGAGGAGCTAACGTGACCCCAGAGAAACAGTATTTACCAATGATTGATTCCAACAAAGTATCAATCTTAATTTTTCTTTAATGTGGTACTTGCTGTAAATCAGCAGGTTTTTTTTAACAGCGCTATAACAGATTTTAAAAGTGAGGGAAAGTCCACAGGGGGTTATGGAATCTGCTATTTCAGGTCCCCCATGGCCAGGACTCAATGCACCATCTCAAAACATGGAAGTGATGGTTAGTACACTCTCAAGCAGCTTCATTAATTATCCCATGGCTCAGCCCTTCAGTCCAGCTGGATATCAAGCTCGGAATGCTGGTTTGCCGCTCAGAAATATTCATTTCAGGGCAGCACGGTATCACAGTGGTTAGCATTGTTGCCTACAGCGCTGAGGACCCGGGTTTGAATCCCGGCCCTGGGTCACAGTCCGTGTGGAGTTTGCACATTCTCCCCGTGTCTGCGTGGGTTTCACCCCCACAACCCAAAAGATGTGCAGGTTAGGTGGATTGGCCACGCTAAATTGCCCCTTAATTGGAAAAAACAATTGGGTACTCTAAAATAAAAATAAAAAAGAAATATTAATTTCTAGGATTGCTGGACCCACCATCGCTTCGGTTTCCAATTAGATAGCCTGTGATCAGCAGGAAACGAAAACTGCAAATGTCAAATTCTGCTAATTACTGGCTAATGTGTCTTAATCTATCATAGGCCAATGTCACATACCATTTCAGCTGACTGGTACCTTGATTGACACCCCTTCCATAAACATTCACTACCTCCACCAGCGACACAGCTGTGTGTACCATCTACACGATGCGTGCAGGAACTCACCAAGGTTCCTTGAACAGAACCTTCCAAACCCATAGCCTCTACCATCTAGAAAGACAGCAGATACCTGGAATACCACCACCTGCAAATTCCCCTCCAAGCCACAAAGCATCCTAACTTGGAAATATATCCCCGTTCCTTCCCTCTCATTGGGCAACCTGCCACCCGAGCCTGGCAGCCTGACAGTGCCATCTGGGCACCCTGGCAGGACCAGGGTGATGTTGCCTGGGTGCCTGAGGTGCCAAGGTACCAGGAGTGCTGGGGTACCACCCTGTCCAGAGCCCAACCACCCCGGGACCTCTGATCGCCACCCCCAGCTGCTGTTACACCTGGTCCATGTTTGTTTAGACCAGTGCTAAACCACGCCACACCGAGGTGTCAAGAGGGAGACATCGCGCCGAATTTTAACGGGCTTGTCGCATCACCGAGCCCGGCGTGACGAGACTGTTCGATCATGCCCCATAATCTTCAAATCAGACCCTCGCAAAATTAGACGACACCTCTTCATGCAAAGGATCAAACAAATGCTGAACTCTCTCCCACAAAAACAAGAGATGCTGGTTTAGGGGAGGCGATGGTATTGTTACTGGATTAGTAATCCCGAGACCCAGGCTAATAATCTGGGGATTTGAGATGAAATCACACCATGGCAGATGGTGAAATTTGAATTCAATGGAATTATGAAATTAAAAGTCAAATAATGAACATGAAACCATTGTCAACTATCAGAAAAACCCATCTGATTCACTTATGTTCTTTAGGGATGGAAACCGGTCATCCTTACCCACACATAACTCTAGAACCACAGCAATGTGGTTGACTCTTGACCAGCCAGGGAGTCAACTCAGTTCATGGAGTGGTCAATACATGCTGGTCCAGCCAGTGATGCCCACATCACATAAATGAATAAAATAATTTATTTTGAAACAAAAACGGTATATCTTTGCTTGACAGGGGTATTTAAGAATATGGAGTTAAGGCAGACTAATAATTTAGAGTGCAGAAGGAGGCCATTCGGCCCATCGCATCTGCACTGGCTCTTGGAAAGAGCACCCTTCTTAAACCCACATCTCACCCTATCCCCATAACCCAGTAACCCCACCTAACCTTTTTGAACACCAAGGGCAATTTATCTTGGCCAATATACCTAACCTGCACATCTTTGGACTGTGGGAGGAAAACGGAGCACCCGGAGGAAACCCACACAGACACGGGGAGAACGTGCAGACTCCACATAGACAGTGACCCAAGCCGGGAATCGAACCTGGGACCCTGGAGCTATGAGGCAGCAGTGCTAACCGCTGCGCCACCATGTCGCACATTTTGGCCTCAACTACTTTTTGTGGTAGCGAGTTCCTAAAAGTTTACCCCGTATCCTCAAACTATGACCCCTAGTTCTGGACTCCCCCACCATCGGGAACGTTCTTTCTGAATCTACTCTGTCCAATCCTGGGCAAAATTCTCCGACCCCCAGCAGGGTCGGAGAATCGCCTGGGGCCGCCGGAAATCCCGCCCCCGCCATGGCAGAGATTCTCCGCCACCCGGGAGTCCCAGGAATCAGTCTCGCCACTCCGATCGGAGAGGCCCCTGCGGTGATTCTCCGGCCCGGATGGGCCAAAGTCCCGCCGCTGGGAGGCCTCTCCCGCCACCGAGGTTTGAACCACCTCTGGAATGGCAGGATCAGCGGGGCGAGCGGGCCCCGGGGTCCTGGGGGGGGGGGGGGGGGGGGGGGGGGGGGGGGGGGGGGGGGGGGGGGGGGGGGGGGGGTGGGGGGGGGGGGGGGGGGGGGCGGGGGGCGATCGAACCCCGGGGGGTGCCCCCACGGTGGCCTGGCCCGCGATCGGGGCCCCCTCGCTCAGACTCCGGGCCAGTGCCCTGGGTGCACTATTTTCCTCCGCGGCCGCCACGGCCTTCGCCATGGCGGAAGCGGAAGAGAACCCCACATCGCACATGCGCCGCTGTGATGTCAGCGGCCAGCTGCCGCTGACATCACTGCCGGCGCATGCGCCGACCGGCGAAAGCCTTTCGGCCAGCCCCGCTGCCGGGGGCGCCGGTTTTTTGCGCCAGTCTTCTGGTGCAAACCGCTCCGGCGCGGGGCTGGCCCCCAAAGATGGGGAGAATTCTGAGTGGTTGGCGCTACTCCCCTACGCCGGCACCCTCCGTCACGCCGGGTAGGGGAGAATGCCGCCCCCTGTTAGAATTTTGTAAGTTTCTATAAGATCCCCTCTCACTCTTCTAAACTCCAATGAATATAATCCTAACCGACCTAGTCTCTCCTAATATGACAGTCCTGCCATCCCAGGAATCAGTCTAGTAAACCTTCGCTGCACTCCCTCCATAGCAAGAATATCCTTCCTCAGATAAGGAAATCAATACTGCAAGCAATGTGTGGCCTCACCAATGCCCTATATAATTGCAGTAAAACATCCCTATTCCTCTCGTCAAATCCTCTGGCTATGAAGGCCAACATAACATTTGCCTTCTTTACCGCCTGCTGTACCTGTGCACGCATAGAACTCTTTATTCTATACATCAATTATTGGAATGTTCTGATGGACAGAGCACATTCCAATAAATAGAGCACAGCTTCCGACCAATTTCTAGTTTGTTGACATAAAATAAGTGAATAAAGAGTAAAGTGTCACTCAGCAAAAATATATTCCCACGTCTCAGTCATAAAAAAAAACGACAACTGCACAACTTGCTCCAAAAGTCTGCCTCCCTCACTGTTACCATTTGAACCTAAGGGAGACATGTTTTATTGCCAATTTCACAGAGAGTGGAGAGCGAATGACGAAGGGGAGAGAAAATGAGAGATGACTAAGCGGGCACTGATTAATGAGACATCACAGAAGAAAGAAAAGGGAAAGAGAAAATAGATAAATGTCCCTTACCCTTAGATCTCTGTGTGAGTAATACGCCTTTCATGATTAGTCTGACGCAGCACAGTTATTTCACAAAGACAGCATGTAGAAAATGAAACCCTACTCTTGACCGTTACGGGGAGATGGTGGTTTAGTGGTAATATCACTTGTCTGGTAATCCAGCGACCCCAGGTTAACAGAGTTCAAATCCTATCACACCAGCTGGTGGAATTTAAACTCAATTAATAAATCTGGAATTTAGTCTCAGTAATGGCGAGCATGAAACTGTCGATTGTTGTAAAAACCCATCTGGTTTACTATTCCATTCAGGGAAGGAAATCTGCCATCCTCAACTGGTCTGGCCTACACGTGACTCCCCCACAATAGTGTGGTTGATCTTAAGTGACCTCTGAAATGGCCAAACAAGCCACTCAGTTCAAGGGCAATTATAAACGGGCAACAAATACCCACATACCATGAAAGAATTAAGAAATAAATCGATTAATGTTAACTCATTGACCCCCCCATGTGCTCCTTTTCATCCGAGTTGTAGTAATAAACATAGAATCTAGAATTTACAGTGCAAAAGGAGGCCATTGGGCCCATCGAGTCTGCACCGACCCTTGGAAAGACCACCCTACATAAACCCATGCCTCCACCATATCCCCATAACCTAGTAGCCCCACCTAAACTCCTGGACACTAAGGAGCAATTTAGCATGGCCAATCCATCTAACCTGCACATCCTTGCACTGTGGGAGGAAGCCGGAGCACCCAGAGGAAACCCACGCAGACAGGGGGGAGAAAGTGCAGACTCCGCACAGACACCGGAGGCCGGAATTGAACCCGGGTCCCTGGAGCTGTGAGGCAGCAGTGCTAACCATTGTGCCACCATGATGCCCCACCATCAACCAAAACAGATGATCTGGTCATAATGACTTTACTCAAACTATGACTATGCTCAAACTAGCTGCCTCCTTCCCTACATCACAACATTGATCGCAAAAGTACCTCAATTATAAAGCACTTTGGGATGTCTAGTGGTCATGAAAGATGCCACAGAAATTCAAGTTTTTCTGTCTTTCTTCCCTTTCGTAAGCCTCAAATAAATAAATCATCTGCCAGCACATGCTGAGCATTCAAGCACATCGGGGGGGGGGGGGGGGGGGGGGGGGGGGAGGGGGGGGGGGAGGTGGGTGCGTGGGGTGGAGGTGGGTAGGCTGATTTGCTTGAAGCATTTACAGGAAATTACCTCAATGTGAATTTTCAGCCTCCGGATAAGAGGAGGAAAGGCTATATATCAATGAAAAGCTGGATTTGCACCTAGGTACCTGGCAGGTTGCAATGTTGCGGTCAGCATTAATGTATATTTAAACCACCCATTCCAGCAAGCTAAATCGGTCAAGTTAGCTCAAGCAAATAAGCAATTTGCAGCAGACCACACTGCCTGAAAGGCATTTTCCGAAGGTCAGGAATGGGGTGTCAGATTGAAGATCAGAGAGAAATGAAAACACCAAGCTGTAGAGCACAGTAAACCAGCAGCAGGAATTTCCTCAAAGCCAATGCAGTATTTGTATCATGGAACGCTCCTGCACATCCCCGTCTTAAAGAGATTTCACTGGCCTATTAGAAAAATCATTCAGGAGTAAATTGAATCTAGGAAAATATGTTGCTCCTCAGATTTTGAGACCCAAAAATATGCAAAATATATTCTTTTTTTAACATAAATTTAGAGTACCCAATTCATTTTCTCCAATTAAGGGGCAATTTGATGTGGCCAATCCACCTACCCTGCACATCTTTGGGTTGTGGGGGCGAAACCCGCGCAGACACGGGGAGAATGTGCAAACTCCACACGGACAGTGACCCAGGGCCGGGATCGAACCTGGGACCTCGGCGCCATGAGGCAGCAGGGCTAACCACGGTGCCACCATGCTGCCCTTGCAAAATATATTCTAAGGCTTTGAAACTGGAGTCTTTAAAATTAAACTGTAAACACATGGGGAATTTGTATGAAATTCCCCCTTGCCCAAGATTTTAATGAAGGCACTAATTTGGTCATCAATGGAAGCTATTCCAGAGTACATCCAATAATAATTCTTTACTGAGATAATGATGAGAATGTATAAGTTTTGTTAATTTTGTTCATGGGATGCGTTTGTCGCTGGCTGGGCCAGTATTTATTGTCTGAGGGATTTAAGAGTCACATGTAGGCCAGGCCAGGGAAGGATGACAGATTTTCTTTCCTCAAGGTCATTAATGAACCAGATGGGTTTTCACGACAATCGACAATGGTCACCTTTAGACTTTTAATTCCAGATTTTTATTGAATACAAATTTCACCATCTGCTGTGGTGGGATTTGAACCTGGGACCCCAGAGCATTACCCTGGCTCTCTGGATTGGGATTACTAGTCCAGTGACAATACCACTACATCACCCCTAGTGAAGAATAGGTAACAAGGTGATGGAGGACACTGTGGGGAGGTGTGATATTATTCACTTTGGTGGTAAGAATAGAAAAACAGAATATTTTTTAAAGGGCATGAAACTTGTAAATGATGATGCTCTGAGCAAATTGACTTTATTTGAGGTGTAGAAGATTTTAGCTTAGATGGGCAGCATGGTCGGCGCAGGCTTGGAGGGCTGAAGGGCCTGTTCCTGTGCTGTACTTTTTTGGTTCTTTGTTCTTTGTATTTGTACGGAGAGTTACTGTTATGTTCTGCTGCTTCGGATAACACAGGCTACTACTTGATGCAGTCTTAACTAAAGGATGCTCCAGATTCTGAAATGAGTTCAACGTGTTTATTGAACTATTAACACAGTTCTCAAATGAGTTCAACTCTCTGCTAATCTAACTGTAGTACCTCAGTCTAACTGTATCAGCTTGCTCTAAGCCACGTGCTGTTGTGTGATGCTGCTGATCAACCCTGTCCAACTCTCTAGATATCTGTCTGTGGAAAGAGGCAGGGTGTGAGTGCCTCATCCCTTTTAGAGTGTTTATGTCATGCCCCCTTGTGGTGATGCCACCTCTGAGTGTCCTGACTGTCCATTGGTTGTGTCCTATTCTGAGTGTTCATTGGTTGCATGTTTCCATATCATGACAGTTACTATGTAATTACAAAAAGCAATTGGGAAGACAAATGACATATTGGCCTTTCTTGTAAGCCTTATTGAAGCACTCAAATGCCAAAATGCAGCAAGGCCGGGCAGCACGGTATCACAAGTGGATAGCACTGTGGCTTCACAGTGCCAGGGTCCCAGGTTCGATTCCCCACTGGGTCACTGTCTGTGCGGAGCCTGCACGTTCTCCTCATGTGTGCGTGGGTTTCCTCCGAATGCTCCGGTTTCCTCCCACGGTCCAAACACATGCAGGTTAGATGGATTGGCCATGATAAATTGCCCTTAGTGACCAAAAAGATTAGGAGTGGTTATTAGGTTATGGGGATAGGATGGAAGTGAGGGCTTAAGTGGGTCGGTGCAGACTCAATGGTCCGAATGGCCTCCTTCTGCACTGCATGTTCTATGTCTGTAATATCTAGGCTTGATCTGTCACCGCTTATAAGGAATAAGGAAGCCTTGCTACAATGATACAGGACTCTGATGATACCACACCTGGAGTCCCATGTGCAGTTTTGGCCCCATATTTAAGAAAGGGGATACTTGCATTGGAGGTGGTACAGCAAAGGTTCATGGTGGACGTGGAGGTCGATGAACAGTGAGTCAACGATTGCAGCTCACACCTGTCATCGGAACGGATACGTTTTTGGATGCAAATTCAAAGGAAAGGCCCATTCTGAATTTAAACTGGCATTACAAGGAGTTCAGACTAGAGCTCACCGTGTGAAGTAGAGTAAGACACGGTGGTACAGGGTGCAAAGGAGAAAATATTCGGGCATCACTAACTGATACAATTGGCTTGTCCACCATACTTACTGATGTAAGGGAAGTTGCAAGAGCATTCCGATATCACTGACAAATGGCGGGATGTTTTGGCACCATGTGTACGTTTGAGGAAGACTCAGAAAACTAGAAATCAGATGCAGGTCCAACTGTTATATCCTATCCAATAAAACATTTCAGAAGATATAGGGCGGAATTCTCCGCTCCCGGGAAAAATTGGGAAGGCCGTCGTGAACTCGGCCGAGTTTCACAACTGCCTCGGAGGCCGCTCCTCTCACCTTATTCACCCCCACCCGCGGGGCTAGGAGCGGCGCTCCGTTATTCTCGCCCGCTGGGCCTTGACGCTTGCGTGTGCAGCGGGACCTGGGTGTCCTTGCGCACCAGTCGCTGAAGGTAAGCATGCAGGTGCAGCAGGCGGTAAAGAAGGCTAATGGTATGTTGGCCTTCATTGCGAGAGGTTTCGAGTATAAAAGCAGGTATGTTTTGCTGCAATTGTACAGTGCCTTGTTGAGGCCACACTTGGAGTATTGTGTGCAGTTTTGGCCTCCTTCTCTGAGGAAGGATGTTCTTGCTCTCGAGGGAGAGCAGCGAAGGTTTACCTGACTGATTCCAGGGATGGCGGGACTGTCATATGAGGGGAGATTGATTAGGCTGTGATTGTTCTCACTGGAGTTCAGAAGAATGAGGGCAGATCTCATAGAGACTTATAAACTTTTAACAGGACTAGATAAGGTAGATGCAGGGAAGATGTTACCAATGATGGGTGTGTCCAGAACCAGGGGTCACAGTCTGAGGATTCAGGGTAAACCATTATGGACAGAGATGAGGAGACATTTCTTCACACAAAGAGTGGTGAACCTGTGGAATTCATTTCCACAGGAAGTAGTTGATGCTAAAACTTTGAATATATTGAAGAGGCGGTTAGATATAGCATTGGGGAGAATGGGATCAGAGGCTATGGGGAGAAAGCAGGATTAGGCTATCGAGTTGGATGATCAGCCATGATGGTGATGAATGGCGGAGCAGGCTCGAAGGGCCAAAAGGCCTCCTCCTGCTCCTATCTTCTATGTATCTGTGTATCACAACCTTCTGAAGGGCAGCTGGGGATGGGCAATAAATGCTGGCCTAACCAGCGATGCCCTCATCCAGTAAATGAATTGAAAAAGTAAAATAAATGTAATTCAGCTATGAAAATTCACAATGTGGGAGAAAATAGGAATAACAGCAATGAAAATACAGCACATGGTTCTGATGAGGAACTGAAGTTGAATGTACTATCGGTGCAAGGTGAATCAATTCCAAAACTGAATGGACAACCTGTAAAACTGGAGCTCAATACAGGGGCTGCCATCTCCGTAATTCCTGAGCCCATCTCTGAACAGAAATGGAATCACTGCCAATGAAGCTACCAGATGTCATCCTGAGGACCTACACCGAGGACATTGTGGATGAACAAGAGCGCAGAACAGTCAAAGTAGAGTTAAGCAGGCAAACTGCGGAGCTGCCCCTTCATGTGGTCTGAGGAAGTTCTCTTTATCCACTGTTGGCTGGAAAAGGTCGATTTTAACTGGAATGCAGTAGAAAGCTCAGTTGATTCAAAGACAGATTTATAGACCCTCCTTGAAAAAGTACAGCAGTGTATTTGAGGACACACTGGGGTCCATGAAAGGAGCACAAGTGTTGTTAAAGAACAAGCAAAATAGCCAGCCAAATTGACTCAAGGCTATCGCATGACCCTACGTTATACGTCCAATCTGAACTCAGGAGACCTGTGGATCCAGGAGTCTTGGAACACGTCATGAAGCAAGATGGAAGAGATTTTAAAACGACCATGAGTCCAATTCTAAGAGCAGATCAATACCCGATACAATTGATTGAGGATTTGTTTGCTGGCATAGCAGATGGACAGAAGTGCAGCAAGATCAATTTATCGCAGGAATATCACAGCTGAATCTCAGCACCTGCTCACCATCATCACTCACAAAGGCCTTTTCTGTTATAACAGGTCACTTTGTAGAACGGTATCAGTACCTGCTCTATTTCAATGGTCCAGATGCTTAGTGGTTTACAGGAGGTACAGTGTTACCTTGATGATATACTAATTACTGGTTTCAAGTTATGTAATTTAGAAGCCACATTGAAATGCTTTCAGATGCATGGATGGTCTCCGTGTGAGGAAAGGTAAGTATGATTTCTTTGAAACATCAGTCCAATACCTGGGCTGTGTAATCGGTAGTAAGGGTTTACACAAGGCACATAAGAAGATGGAGGCTATAAATGAGGCTCAGATATAACACAATTAAGATCATTCCTCGGGTTAATTAACTACTATAGGAAATTCGTCCCGAATCAAGCAACCCGACTCAAACCATTACTTCCCTTATGTGCGTGATAAAAGTGTGGCAATGGAGACCAGAATGCGAAAAAGCACAGTCAGCTCAACAAACACAGAAGAAATCAGAAGTGTTGGTACATTTCAACCCAAAGTTACCATTACAACTTGCTTGTGATGCTTCACCATCCAGACATTGAGTAAATTTAAGGAGGAGATAGACAGACTTTCAATTTGTAATGGGGTTGAAGGGTTATGGAGAACGGGCAGGAGGTGAGGAAGAGAGGAGATCATCCCTGATCGTATTGATTGGTGGAGCAGGATCGGGGGACTGAATTGCCCACTGCTCCTCCTAGTTCTTATGTCTTAAATTTGTATATTTCCAGGAAACTCGAGTTGGCAAGACAAGGCTGTTGTGGGGGATGAGAGTAATAATTCCTCCAAATTTGCAACAGTGATTATTGGACCAATTGCACGAAGGACACCCAGGTATAGTTCGAATGAAGGAATTTGCATGGAGCTACTTTTGGTGGCCAGGAATCGATCCATGGACAGAGGAAAAAGGATGGCCTGTGCCAGTCATGTACGTGGGTAAGGAACACATCGCCATTGTCCCCATTGCATCCATGGGAGTGGCTAAAATGCTGTGGAAATGTCTGCATCTTGACTTTGAAGGTCCATTCAATGGGCTAATGTTCACATTGAACCCGTACCAGAATGTACACACATTCCCGTACCAGCCTCCCTGAACAGGTGCCGGAATGTGGCGACTAGGGGCTTTTCACAGTAACTTTATTTGAAGCCTACTTGTGACAATAAGCGATTTTCATTTAATTTTTTTTCAATAAGCGATTTTCATTTTTCATTTCATTGGTGTAAATGAACACTCAAAGTGCCTAATTAAGTCAAGAACCGCGGAACAGGGGCAGCATGGTAGCACAGTGGTTAGCACAGTTGACTCACATCTCTCGGGACCGAGGTTCAATTCCCGGCTTGGATCACTGTCTGTGCGGAGTCTGCATGTCCTCCCCGTGTCTGCGTGGGTTTCCTCCGGGTGCTCTGGTTTCCTCACACAGATCAAAGATGTGCAGGTTAGGTGGATTGGCCATGATATAATTTCCCTTACTGTCCAAAAAGGTTAGGTGGGGTTACTGGGTTACGGGGATAGGGTGGAGGTGTGGGGATTAAGTGGGGTGCTCTTTCCAAGAGCCAGCGCAGACTCGATGGGCCGAATGGCCTCCTTCTGCACTGTAAATTCTATGATTCTATGATGATTCTATGAACAAACCATTGAAAAGCTCAATGAGATTTTCACCAGATTTGGGAAACCAGGACAAATCATGAGCGACAACGATCCACAGTTTACAGCTCAGGAGTTCGAGGACTACTCTGGACTACGGGCAGCATGTGTCAGATTGGTTAGCACTGTTGCCTCCCAGCGCCAGGGGCCAAGGTTTGATTCCGACCACGGGTGACTGTGTGGAGTTGGCACTTTCTCCCCATGTCTGCGTGGGTTTCCTCCGGGTGCTCCGGTTTCCTCCCACAGTCCAAACAACTGCAGGTTAGGTGGATTGCCGTGCTAAATTGCACCTTACGGTGCAGTTTCAGGAATAGGATGAGGGATTGAGCCTATGTAGTGTGGTCGAACCAAGGGTCGGTGCTGACTTGATGGGCCAAATGGCCTCCTTCTGCACTGTAGGGATTCTATGATGATTCTAAAGATGAGTGGTATGTAAGATTCACATTGAGCACCGAACCACCCAACCACACACATGAAAGTCAATGACGTCATCGTCTACTTCGCAGGCTTAGAGTCAATCTCCACCAAGCCTTTGTACAGTTAACAGCCATCTAATAAACCTTGTTGATTATTGTGTTCAAACCACATGTTTCAGAAATTCCTTTATTTTATTCGGCAAGTACAACACACAACAGGCCCCACCTCCATATCCAGGGTGAAATGAAACTTTCAGCTGGATCCTCTACAATTTGAATTCTCACTTCAGTCACTGATCTGGGATGCATCCCGCCCAGACTGTGTAACTTTCTACCTTGAGAACCGCCAAGCTTTATTTATCGCACCTTTATTTTTTTTCCTCGTCAATATCACTACGGCCTCTGTATTTACTACGACATTGACAGCATCCTCTTCCCTGGTGAAGACAGATGCAATTTTATCATTTAATGCTTCCGCCAATGTCTGCTTCCAGAAGAAGAAATCTTCTCTCCACCTTTTTACTATTTATGTTTGTATAAAGGTTTTCATCTCACACTCATCCGGACAAATGTAAGAATGCCAAGTTTCAGACAATCACACCAATGTTTACTATAAGAGGAAAGAGTGCTGATTGGTTGGTAAGTTAACTCTGATTGGCCGAGCCAATGCCATAAAGAACGGAACAAGAATGATAGGCCCCCAATCTCCCGGGTCATTCAATAAAGGCACCAGGATTGGACATCTTCCTTTTGTCTGCAGAGAACGGGCCTCTGAATGAATGCATGTCATTTCCAGCAAGTGTAAATAAACCACGTTATGAGCTCAGCTGATTACCTAAAACTGGTTATTAATGTAGCTATTGGCGCACTCAGCTTTGTTCAGCAAGTGCTGCCCAACTGTGAAATCACAACTAACAGGAGACATTTCGTTTTGGGTTTTGTGAACACAGACTGGTTGAGTCCAGTTTCTAATCTGCCTATTATGAAGAACACAAGGAACACGCTGTTTGATTCAATTAGCCAATCGCTGGGATATACAGCCTGTGTACCTAGCATTACACCATCACTGAAACATCTTCTTGATCTCTCTCTTTTTAACATTAATCAAGTTTGGTACTGCCAAGTGACTATTTATATTTGTATAAAATACTTTTATTTTGTTCCGTTAAAGTAAATTATATTCTGAATGATCTTTACAACTGTGCGCATTGTGTTATTAAATTTAAATCGGCAGGGAGGAATCAATTAAGGTGGCTTAGGCAGCATATTTAATAGGACACATGCAATGAACATCCCCTTGAAGTACTTTCTGAACAGATGTGTGTGACCCAAAATGGGACGCTGCACTTAGCCTTGCTCAGTAAGCAGCTGCTAAATACACCATTAGTGAAACAATAGCAAAGGCTGCTGAAATTACGTGGTTTAACTGGACTTCCCCTTGAGAATCTGATCGAAAGCTGGTTAGGAATTGATGTTGATTCCGTAGGCTTGTTGGAAACCCAACAGCAATTGAATGAAAAACTGACAGGCTAAAACCTACATAATCTTAAAATGACCCAAAACCCCTTACAGTTCATGAAGGTGGTAGCCATGATGTGGAGATGCCGGTGTTGGACTGGGGTGAGCACAGTAAGAAGTCTTACAACACCAGGTTAAAGTCCAACAGGTTTGTTTCAAACACGAGTTTTCGGAGCACTGCTCCTTCCTCAGTAAGACTTCTTACTGACTTCATGAGGAATGATTGAAGTGCATTCATTTTTGTAATGTAGGAAGTAAACAGCCAGTTTGCACACAGTGAACTCCCACATATCATCGACCAGGTAATGTGGGGAAGTGGTTGCCACCCTCACTGTGGTGGGGCGGGGCCTGAGAGAGTTGGCAACACTGGCTCCATAGAGATCAGGGTTCCATCTGCAAAGGGCGCCCTGATCTATATTTAAGATATACTGCCCCCCCCCCTTCCCCATGGACTCAGGCAACCCCCCCCCCTCCCCTCCATAAACATCGGGGCAACTCCCCTCCAACCCGCCCCCCGCCCCCACAAGCATTGAGGGAACCCAGCCCCAGGCATGTAACTCTCCCCCCGGGGGCTATACTAACCTTTGCGCCCCCAATGGGTTCCCCTCCACAGCTTCCCAGTTTGCTACAGGTGTTGCAAATCTTGCTGATGTGACGGGAATACCCTGCTGGGGGGTGGGGAGGGGGGAAATATGGCTGGTGTGTGTAAACCTCTCGATGACCAAATGGGATCACGAATGCATCTCCTCGTGGGACTCATGGAATACATGTTTCCACGGTAGCAGACAGAGGCCTGCCCACCTGGGACTGGTTAACTGAGCATTTTAAACGCGGGAGATCTGGTAGTCGGGAGTTGCGACTCCGCTGTAGTAACGGCTTTACCTTTGTATTGTAAATAAACTACGTTAGCCTTCCTGCTCGTGTCTCCCGGATTATCACAGTGGGGAAGTCCTTTAAATACAAGTAAATTTATTTAAATGTATTTAAATGAGGGTCCCACCCAGAAGGGGCGTCACGTCCCCGCCAAGGGGAGGGAAACTTCTCAGAATGAGATCACGCCGCCGAGATTCACGTTCCCGCCGAGATTCTTGTGGGATTTTCCTCTGCGTTGTTATTTTCGCCCCCGCTGCGGCTGCCACCTTAAAATCCCCCCCCCCAAACATTTCAGTTTGATGAGATTGTGACGGAATGACATCTTAACTCCATCACCCTGATTCCATCCGCCTGACTATCCTTGCTGTATTATTGTGGCACAACTGTAATCTTTATTGAACCTAACTACGAATTATTTGTCTCCTCAAAGTTTATCGCTGACTAGGATTCAAAGGTTAAGATATATTTGTTCATGACTTTACTGCCTGATGGCTCCTTTGATAATTGAAAGGGTGATTCCATTCCCTCTGTCGCTTACGCAGATCCTGAAGATAGGTTGGTAATAGGAATGCTTGAGATCCGAGTTCTTTATTGTTTCAGTCAATCTACTTTCTAAAGCATCTCCAAAACATCCTTCTGAATGAACACAGTGACAAAATCAACCCAAACTGTGTAACAGGCCACGCTGAACTGCTTTTTTGCGCCTCCTATTCAGACCACACATGTTTCCCACTGTTAAATTGTCTTTAAGTCAATTCTTCCCAGGCTAGTCTCTAAAGCCAATACCATTTGTGTCAGTTTCCACATGAATGATCTTTGCATTATCTCTCACAGTGCAGGCTTTCCACTTTGATAGGAAATCTAAAATTAGCACACTGGGGTTGGCACATCATTGCCTTACCCGGGACAAACAGCAATGAATGATCTGGGTCGTGGCAGAACATGACATCAAATTCCTCCGACATGAACATCAATAAGAAGTTGAAGTGGAAAAGAATGCATTGGCAACTGATGTGTTGTGCAAAGTAAGCAAATTCACAAAGGCACCAATGCTGCCCTGGGTGCTCCTTCATTAACTCATTGTTTTAGGATTAAATGTTCATCCAGTTTAAACAGTGATTTGAACCAGGGGGGAAAATTGCCCTGTAAATTATCCATTCCGCATGAGAGTGCAGAGGGAAGGGAAATGGGATTGATTCAATGATCCAGCAAAGATGAATTCAGTCTCACTGTACTTTCCCACTTAATTGAATGAGTGGCGGGTGGAAATGACCTTGACAGATTAAACAAGGACTGATCATTGTATCAATTTCAGTGGGCTCCATGTGTGTTCACCACGCAATTAGGAAGCTGAATGCCGTCGGTGGGTGGGGGGGTGGTAGGGGGGGTGGGTTGGAAACGGCAGCGGCTGATGTGCACCATGGGCGGCACGGTAGCACAGTGGTTAGCACTGTTGCTTTACAGTGCCAAGTTCCCAGGTTCCATTCCAGCTTGGGTCACTGTCTGTGTGGAGTCTGCACGTTCTCCCCGTGTCTGCCTGGGTTTCCTCCGGATGCTCCAGTTTCCTCCCAAAATACGTGCTGTTAGGTGATTTGGACATTCTGAATTGTCCCTCTGTGTTCCTGAACAGGCACCGGAATGTGGCGACTAAGGGCTTTTCACAGTAACGTCACTGCAGTGTTAATGTAAGCCTACTTGTGACAATAATAAAGATTATTATTATTAGTAGATTATTATAGCTGTGGACCAGGGTGACATGGAGCAGGTCGGCTACTGGCCAACCTCCAGGGATGAGCAAAACATTCCACCCTCCCAAAAATGTAGGGAGCAATTCTCTGGCCGTGTTGTGCCTAACATAAATCCCGCTAGATTGGGAGAATAGCGGGAGAGAGGAAACGGGATGTACCGGGCTCCGAACAGTGCTTAATGTTCCTGGCCCGCTGCAGCTGACACAATCTGGTTCATACCCTTAATAATAATAATAATCGCTTATTGTCACAAGTATGCTTCAATGAAGTTACTGCGAAAAGCCCCTAGTCACCACATTCCGGTGCCTGTTCGGGGAGGCCGGTACGGGAATTGAACCCGCACTGCTGCCTTGTTTTGCATTACAAGCCAGTTATTTAGCCCAATGTGCTAAACCAGCCCTTGCTGGGCAGGCAGAAATGAGAAGGTGGAGGGAAATGAATGACGTTCATTAAAATATTTGATTGTCCTGGAGCCTGCCTTGGCTTTACTCTGTGGTATTGGATGGAGTGTAACTTTTAAAATTGTGCGATGACACATGTATCAAAACAGTCGGGCTCAGTCTGTGGGGTGAGGATGTTAAAGAATCGAGTACAATATATGATGTAAGGAGGCTGCTGAATCTCCTACTCAAGCTCTGCAGCAACAGCAGTGGATAGACCAGTATACTTTGGTGCTCTCATTGCCACTTTCACAAGAGTGGAGTTTAGAAGAATTAACGAGCTCAAAATCTGCTCTGGGTGGTAGGGTGAGATACAGGGTGCCATAAGAGATGGCCCCCATTCAGACACATTAAACCTAGACAGGGGGCCGGTTTATCTCAGTTGGCTAGACAGCTGGTGCAGACTGAGGCCTGCAGCGCAGGTTCAATTCCCGTGCTGGCTGAGATTATTTATGAAGGCTGCGTCTTCTCAACCTTAACATAAGAACTAGGAGCAGGAGTAGGCCATCTGGCCCCTCAAGCCTGCTCTGGCATTCAATGAGATCATGGCTGATCTTTTGTGGACTTAGCTCCACTTTCTCGCCCGAACACCAGAACGCTTTATTCCTTTATTCTTCAAAAGACTATCTATCTTGCCCCTCACCTGATCCTCAGGCTAAATCACTACCAGTCAGCTCTCCCCCTCAAAGGGGAAAGCAGCCAATGGTCATCTGCGACTATGGCGACTTTTCCTTACTGCATCTAAACATGGACATTTTTGTCCAATCAGTGGGCCTGAAACTTTGTAATGATGGGTATTACTGGAGGGGGTAATTGTGTGGCCCACCCACTGAAGAGGTTGCTTCATTCCATCATGTGTGCTCTGCCCAAATGCAAGTCCTTGGCTCAATGTTGACTGCTGCTTCAACCTGAGCTGTTTCATTGTCAGTGATGGTCTGCCATTGCCTTCCACTCTCAGCGGAAAGTTTGAGGAGGCAGGTCTCAATTCTACCTCAGCTAGAATGGGAAACCAACCACACGGTAGCCATCTCGACAACTGAGCCAACCGGCTCGCTGAAGAGGTTCAGGGCATGATCCAATGGCCACGCTGCACCTGAAAAGCAACTCGCCGAGGCACAGCATGGTGGATAGAAGCCGGGAGAACCCGGTCCCAGGCTCTACCTGGCTCGCAACAACTCGGGAGATCCAACACCATCTAATTTAGCAAATCTGCATATTAAAACGAGACAGCTCGTTTCACTTTAAGGTGCAGATTCCTGAGTCACCCGAAGCCCCTGATCAATCTCCCTCGACTCAGAGAATTCAGGAAAGCGCTGTTGAGCACCGGTCTCCACAAACAGGGACCAAATGGAACAGCACTTGTGGGGGTCTCCCAGGGGTCGGAGGCCCCCAGGTACATGCCCTTTGGCCCAAACGGCCTAACAGACAATGAAGTACTTAAAAGAATAGTCACTATTGTAAAGTAGAAAGTGCAGAGTCCATTTCTGCCCAGCAAGCTCCCGCAAACAGCAATGCGATAATAACTCGATCATCTGCTTTTTAACAATGGGGGGGGGGGGGGGGGGGGGGAGGGGGGCGGGGTTGTTGGGGGTATAGGGTGGATACGTGGGTTTGAGTAGGGTGATCATGGCTCGGCACAACATCGAGGGCCGAAGGGCCTGTTCTGTGCTGTACTGTTCTATGTTCTATGTAATGTTGATTGAGGGATACACATTGACCAAAACACCAGAGATAACTCCCCTGCGCTTCTTCGAAATAGTGATAGTGGTTCATTCATATCCACCTCAAAGGGCAAACAAGGCCCTTGGTTTAACATCCAATCTGATAAACAGCCCCTCTGACAGTACAGCATTCCCTAAATGCCACACTGGAATATCAGCCTAGATTTTTCAGATCAAGTCCCGCAGTGGGCCATCTTCCCACAAACTGCTGAGAGTAATAACCAACTCAACCACAGCTGGCAAAAGTGAGTGAAAGAAATACAAATATATAGTTGGGGAAACAAAATGACAAAACAAAGCGCAATTGTTCCAAACATTGATCCCTGGAGACATCATTGTTTGTATCCTTCTAGTATTGCATTATTTTATCTATGGGAGCTTGCTGTACACTTATTGGCTGCCATGTTTCCTCACATTGCACAGTGATCATGCGTCAAAGGTTTTTCAATGGCCATATCGAGAGGGGCTTCAAAAGATCCTTTGTTGTTCTTTCCTAATCAGCACTCATTCCCAGAAAATAGGATTCAGTGATGATATAGAAGGATAAGAGTCAGCACTTTTATTGATTCCAAATGAAGAGGTTGCAAACGTTTTATATTCAGCATTCAGAAAAGTATTTAAACATGACTCAAATCTCATTAAATTCCATTGATCTGAAATCAAGCTCCATTTGAAATAAATTCTTTTCATCTCTCTGATGAACACATTAAAGCATTAGGGCTTTTAATTAAGGAAGAGTGCTTTAGTTATCCAATTCGGAAATGAAAGCAAATGACTAGCTTCAATTCTGTCTCCTTTCCCCATCCTCCCTCCTCCCAACCTTCACTTAATTTTCCCCTCTGGGGGCGAGGGGGTGGGGGGAAGGGACTGGGGCTTTTTCCATCGACATTGAGGGTGTCCTTTCACATCATCCCCACTGCCTGTTCATTCTTTCACAGTGAAATTGAAAAAAATTGAAAATTGCTTATTGTCAAGAGTAGGCTTCAATTAAGTTACTGTGAAAAGCCCCTAGTCGTCACATTCCGGCGCCTGCTCGGGGAGGCTGGCACGGGAATTGAACCGGGCTCTAGCCTGCCTTGGTCTGCTTTCAAAGCCAGCCATTTAGCCCAGAGTACAGTGTCACCTTTCTCCACTTCTTTAAGCTCCTGCAGACCTGGAATCCTTTTGAGAATGTTATGTTCCTCTAACTCTTGCCTCTTGTACACCCCCTCACCTCCTTGATTCCACCATTGATGGCTGGGTATCCAGGATCTCAACACTCGAATTATTTCCCTCAATCACTCTTCCCTTAAGAATCTATTTGAAACCTGCCTCCCTGAACAAACATTTCCTCACTTGTCCCCAGCTCCCCCTTTTTGTGTCAGCCTTGCCTCCATTGTTAGCACGCTGGCCTCTTAATCACAAGATTCCATGTTCAAGTCCCACTCCAGCTTGAGCACAAAGTGAAGGCTGATACTGCAGCGAGGTACTGAGTGGGTGCTGCACAGTCTTTTAGACCAGGCATTAAGCTGAATCCCCATCTGCTCTCTCAGATGGATATAAAAGATCCTAATGCACTATTTTGAAGAACAGAGTTTCCCTCTTGCATCCTGGTCAATATTTATCGCTCAAACCACCCTTGGTACCATGTTATATTACTTACTGTAATATATATTACTCATTTCCGTCTTACCAAGTTGCTCTTAAACTTGATGTTGATTAACACTCATAGTTGTCCAATGAAAGCAAATACTTTATATGGAGTAAGTTAAAGAAATTAACTGTGAGTTAGTTCTCTCTCCAATACTTTTACTAGATATCAAATAAACAAGATTGAATAAGAATAACTATGATTAACTACATTTTCACTCTGAGCTAACTCTCTCTACCTCTGAGTCTGTCTTATATACCCCTTTCTAGTGCTGCCATATAATGATCACTTAGCTGTTATGACTATATATTAACCCCTTGTGTATATACAGATATGCAGATCACGACACAAACAACATCACAAAAACAGGTTAACTGGTAATTATCGCATTGCTGTTTTGGGATTTTGCTGTGTGCAAATTGGCCTCTGTGTTTCTCAAATTGCAAGAGACTACACTTCAAATTTTTTAAAAAATGCTTTATTGGCTGTAAAATAGTTTGAGATATAATTGGTTGTGAAAAGTGTGATATAGATGCAAATCTTTTTGTTTTGTCCAATACTCACCTTTGTGAATTGTCTTGGAACATTTCATAATTTTGAAGATGCTTTCTCGCTCCATCTCAATTCATCATTCTCTCCCTCCTCTCCTCCCTTAATCTCTCCCTCCAATTAACCTCGTCAACTCATTTTCATGGCCCTCACGTGCCACCTCATGTCGTCTCATTGATCCCATTGCTTCAATCACAGATAAGGCCATCTCTGGTCACTTTTGTGTAAACTCACCAATGAAATCCCCTTACACACCCAGCCCCTCCCTCCTTCTGTATTCGTTCCTGGAAAAAAAAAACTTACCCCCAATTCATTATACCAACACTTTCAAAATCCTGAATGTCTGGCCTTTTTCCCTCCATGTGCACAACATTTCTGCAGCTACTGATTTGCTCAATCGCACCTTCACCTCCTCTGTTGATGTCCTAGTCCCTGAGAAGATTATTACTCTCTCACACCATGGCCATTCCCCCGGTAATGCCTTCATCGTTATGTCCTTGGACGCAGATTTCAAAAGCTAAGGTGGACAACTGGTTAGCTATCTACTCAATCTACCTGGACTAATACAAGGTCCTACTCACGTCTGCTAAAAAAATGCTCATCATTCCAGGATCATCCTGGAATGCAAGCCTAACAGGAAAGAAACCTCCACCCACACCTCCGAGGATAAGTGTCAGAAACTCCTGGTTTCCTTTGTCACTAAGGTTGGGAAAATCTGCCTTTGTTGCATTAAACTTTTCCACTAGACAACCGGAATAAACTTCCTTTAATACCTCCCCCCGCCCCAGCCCTGAACCCATATATTTCTCTATTTTCTCTCTTATCTCCCCTCATCTTCTCTTCGAGCTAACCTTGTCCATCAGACCCGCCGCCACCTGTTACTTCCATCCTAGTCTCTCGGAACTGCTGACCACCCAACTTTCTTTCTGGTCGTGTGGTTAGTGACATGATAAACAGTTCACTCTCTCTTCAGGTGCCTTCCCTCTTTCCTTTAAATTTATTGTCATCTCGCCTCTTCTCTAAAAACAATCCTTGACCATCCTTGTAAACCAACTATCTCCCTTCCCCCTCCAAAGTCCTGTAAATATCTCCTTTGAGCTCTCCTTTGTGGTTCGGTGTCATACTTTATTTATAATGCTCCTGTGAAGCATTCTGGGATATTTCATTATGTGAAAGATGCTATTAAAATAAACTTGTTGTCCCCAAGGAACTCCCCAGTACCTCCTGTTTCAAAGCAATATTCAAGTTGGTGGGTAAACAGGGTGATTGATGGATTGAATCAATCCCCAGAACAGACTTAATTCCAGCACTAGCTGGTCTTGAAGAAAATTACATCCTTCGGATTTCTGGTGCCAAAATCCCAAAGAATTAATTTCAGGACAGTCAAGAACAGGACTAGGAATTAAATTTCCACCCACCGAAAATTGGAAGAACAAGATTAAATCATTCAATCCTTCCCGTTTCATCGTTCACTCTAGATCCTAGCTGATCTGTATTGTAACTCTATCCACCCACCTTTGTTTAATAATCTTCACCCATCAAAAATCTATCAGGATATGATCCTATGGCCCCACTGGGCCGGGAAAGCAGCTAGCCGTGCGCAGCATAGTGTGGCCAGTGAAAGCTGGGAGACTCCGATCCCGGAATCTACCCGGCTCACAACGCCTCGCGTGATTCAACGCAAGATGATGGGAGGTGAATCTCTCCCACAATGGGTGGGATCACGTTTTGGCAAATTTGCATATTAGAACGGGACAGTTAGCGTCACTCTAATGTGCAGATTTCTGAGGTACCTGAGACTTTGGGATTCAATCCCTTCACCTCAGGCACCTCGGGCGAGCGCCGTTTGGTACTGGTCCCCACAAAAGGGGACCTGATGGAATGGCACTTGTCGGGGTCTCCAAGGGGATTGGATGTGCCCAGCTGCATGCCCTTTGGACAGGGTGGTGCCCTGGCACTGCCATCTGTGTGCCAGCCTGGGGTGAGGTTGGTGATTCATTCGGACGACTTGGAGATCAGGGCACTATTTAAAAATGGCGTCGCTAAAATGGAGAGTTCCAGGGAGCAGAGCACCGCCATTATAAAAAAATGGGGCTATGTGCAGTCTCGGCCTCACGTTCCCCATTCAGGCCCCTTATTCAACGCGAGTTATCCATGTGTATCTCGGCATTGCGAGTGCCGGGAAACATGCGGCTAAACCCCCTTGCTTCGGGACTTTGTTCAGTTTTGGGAAGATCGCGCCCTCAGTATCAGTCTTGTCATTTTCAAATGACTCCATGCACCAGCCTCAACAAGCTTTGGGAAAGGGCAAGAGAGTTCCAGATTTCCACTGCCCTTTGCCCTCGGAGTACAATGACATGTCACTTTAAGTCAAAATAAATTAAGTGCAAGTGTTTGGTGTGCACAGATCTCAATGTCAGTATATCCTCACCAGAGGAATTGCTACAATCCATGATGAAGCTCTGGAGGTGCTCGGGTAAACAAGACTCGAAGGTGGTGAAGGCTTCAGAGAGAGGGCGCAGAAATGATTCCCAAGAATGTTTCCAGGGAAGAGGAACTTCAGATTGGAGAAGCCGGGACTGTTCTCCTTCGAGAAGCGATTGAGAGGAGATTTGACAGGTGTTCAAAATCATGAGGGATCTGGACAGAGTAGACAGGGAGAAACTGCTTCCATTGGCAGAAGGAAGTAGCAGAGGACAACAATTGAAGGTGACTGGCAGCAGAACAACAGTGACAGGAGGAGAAATGCATTTAGGCAGCAAGTGGTTAGGATCTTGAAGGTACCGACTTAGAATATCGTGGGCGCAGATACAATCAAGGCCTCGAAAAGGAGAATTAGATAATTCCAGTTGACAGGGCGACAGGGAAAGGGCAGGGCAATGGGACCTGATGAGTTCCTCTCACAGAGAGCCAGTACAGAGAAAGAGGAGCGAATGGCCTCTTTGTGTGCTGCAACCATGATACTATGAATCCAAATGAAATTCAAGAAAGGTACCTTCCTCTTTCCACTGATGGACCACGAATTAACACCTGGACTGTAATCCACACCATTATTACCTGAAGACTTATTTAAATACTTGAGACAGTGACTAAATTAAAATGTGTAAAGGCACTTTTCAAGGTAATTTACTTATGGAGTTTAATGACGGAAGGACTACAAGCCGTTTTTCTGTTCACCTTCAGTCCTTGGCTCATGTATAACACCATACTGGCCAGGAACTGTGTGAGTGGGGAAACCCTGTGAATGGGACTGAGTAGCGAAAGATCTAACAAAGGAACAATGTAATTTTCCTACGTTACAACACTTCGCCCCAACCTGCCATTGGTCAGGACGGACCTGGTTAAAGAAGAGACCCAACATCTTCCTCCCTCACTTTGGATTGCCATCTCTGGTCGGATAAGTTCCTGCAGGTTTCACCACATGACCCACTGCCTCCCAACTGCCCCACTCCCGCACTCACCTGACACATCCATCCTCACAGTGTCCTCCATCCCCATTTCCAATTGGACGCAAAAATATTCCTTAATACTAGACTGATTGCATGGTGGCACAGTGGTTAGCACCGCTGCCTCACAGTGCCAGGGACCCAGGTTCGATACCAGCCTCAGGTCACTATCTGTGCGGAGTCTGCACGTTCTCCCCGTGTGTGGGTTTCCTCCGGGTGCTCCAATTTCCTCCCACAGTCCAAAGATGTGCAGGATTGGCCATGCTAAATTGCCCTTAGTGTCCAAAACGGTTAGGTGGGGTTACTGTGTTATGGGGATAGGGTTGGGGCATGGACTTAGGTAGGGTGCTCTTTCCAAGAGTCAGTGCAGACTTGATGGGCCGAATGGCCTCCCTCTGCACTGGAGAGATTCTAGATTCTATGATTAATTCCTGACTGTCAGTCAAACAACCTACCCCCATTGGTGACCTTTCTTCTCATAACCAATAAAAATGTTCAATTAAAGTAAACCCCCCCCCCCCCCCCCCCCCCCCCCCCCACCTACCTCCCCCACCTCCCCCCACAAAACCCAGTGGATTTTTCTCCTGGATGCTGTCCACCCTCATGTCCTGGAAATTAACCTTGGAATCTCAGTAGTCTCCAGGGCAGCCCTGGAGGGTTGGCAACCGGTGATCTGCATCCTGTGTGCTGTGATGACATCAATCTTCAGTAGAACGTTGGCCAATCTGTCACAGCCAGTAGGCTCATGCCTCTTGGAGACTGGTTGCCAAGGAGATTGCCAGCCTCATTCGAAAGTAGCTTTGGGAACCCAAGACTCCTAAGATCAGAGACCTCTTCTGCCAAGGCTGTTTTATTCATTGACTAGCTCTCGGTAAGTGGAGGCAGTGGAAAGGCAGCTTTAACTTTCCTTCTTAATTGTCTTGAACACTGATTGATTGAAAACCACATGGATGTCGGGTTTGGCGTTACCCGTAAGGTAGAGCAGACTCCCTTCCCTGGAGCACATTATTGAACCAGTCTCGTTTTCTGGTCGCCCACCAATCAGCACGTTTATTGAATTTCATTCCCAATTCTATTCATACCCTCTGGATTGCAATGACCACCAGATGACTGTATCACTGCAAACGTGTTGCTTCTGATGTTCACCTTTTTGGCGTCACAGAAAAGTGATTTATTTCCTTGTTACAAGATTCTTTGCAGCTTGAAGCATTAAAAGCCCATTGTTCTCAGATTTCAGTGAATTAATAAATCGCTCATGCGAAGGGGGAGAATCTCATCTTGATATCTAGGAAAATGAAGAGTGAGTGATATCCTATCTTATTCACTGACAACAACGATGTGACAATATTCCAAGTGGGTAAGTGAAATATTCTCCTCTTCTTGAATACTTATGTGCTCCAGGTTAGACAAGGCTAAGTTTACAACTGATTGACAGTGCAATAAGTGTCACATGGGAGTCAGCTCAGGAAGACCAACAAAGGAACCAATAATGACAAATATACTTCCACAGAATTATGTGTAATGCACAGAAATTGGCCCCGGTAAGTTCAGAAGATCAAGAGGCGACCTTATAGGGCAGCACGGTAGCAATGTGGATAGCACAATCGCTTCACAGCTCCAGGGTCCCAGATTCGATTCCAGCTTGGGTCACTGTCTGTGCGGAGTCTGCACATCCTCCCCGTGTGTGTGTGGGTTTCCTCCGGGTGCTCCGGTTTCCTCCCACAATCCAAAGATGTGCAGGTTAGGTGGATTGGCCATGATAAATTGCCCTTCGTGTCCAAAATTGCCCTTAGTGTTGGGTGGGGTTACTAGGTTATGGGGATAGGGTGGGGATAGGGTGGAGTTGTTGACCTTGGGTAGGGTGCTCTTTCCAAGCGCCGCTGCAGACGCGATGGGCTGAATGGCCTCCTTCTGCGATTCTATTGGTTGTTCAAAATGATGAACAATTTTGACAGGGCAAAACGGGATATTCTGTTTCCACTAGTTGGCATGTCAGTGGCTGGGGGGGGGTCACAATTTCAAGATGGTCAGCAAGAGAGTTGGGAGTGAGATGAGGAGAAACCTCTTTACTCAGAGAGTTGTTGGGGTTTGGAATGCGCTGCCTGGGAGAGTGGTGGAGGAGGATTCCATCGCAGGTTTCAACAGAGAGCTGGATATATATTTGGACGTGATGAATTTAGAGGGCAATGGAGATAGGGCTGGGAATGGGACAGGCTGGGAAGCTCTTTCGGGAATCACTCACTCCTTCTGTGCTATAAAATTTCACCGTTCTTTTAGTAAAGAATTCACTATTGGATGCGGAACCTATCATATTAGGGCCTCACGGTAGCATGGTGGTTAGCATCAATGCTTCACAGCTCCAGGGTCCCAGGTTCGATTCCCGGCTGGGTCACTGTCTGTGTGGAGTCTGCACGTCCTCCCCGTGTGTGCGTGGGTTTCCTCCGGGTGCTCCGGTTTCCTCCCACAGTCCAAAGATGTGCGGGTTAGGTGGATTGGCCATGCTAAATTGCCCGTAGTGTAAGGTTAATGGGGGGTTGTTGGGTTACGGGTATACGGGTTACGTGGGTTTAAGTAGGGTGATCATTGCTCGGCACAACATCGAGGGCCGAAGGGCCTGTTCTGTGCTGTACTGTTCTATGTTCTATGTTCTATATCCTCTCAAAATCTTAAAGACTGCCAACAGATTTCTCCTCAATCTTCACTGTTCTATAGAAGACTCCCATTTCCCGCGGCCGTCTTTTCTGATAGTTCTAAGAGGCAATCTATCGTCCTCGCGACACGGCTGGTAAATCTCACGATAGGCCTCTCATGGGATTTATCGGTCTCGTGATGCCTCGCGAGGCATTGCGATCGGGATCCCACCCATTGAGGTCGGAACCCAAATTTTCATGTTCAACTGAGCAGTCAGATTCGCTTGAATATGTCCAGGCCAGGTCTACCCAGCGCCCAGGACATAATGGCCTCGCCCCAGAGACCCGAAGCGGGTGTCGTTTAGCACTGATTTCCACAAATGTGGACCAGGCCTACTGGCACTTGGGGTGGGTTTCCCAGGCGACTGGGCGTCCCTGGGTGGTTGGGCTCTGGGCAAGGTGTTAGCCTGGCACCCTGAGACCACCCAGCCTGGCAATGCCACCTGTGCACCCTGGCAGTATCACATGGGTGCCACCCTGGCACTGCCAGGGTGCCCAGGTGGCACAGCCAGAATTGCAGGGGTAATGCCAGGGTGCCAATATGACATAACGGCGGGGATCGGGCACAGGGGTGCCTGCCTTAATGAGGCAGGGGGCTTGAGGACTCCTTGTTGGTGAGTTGAGACATTGGGGGGGTGTCTGGATGCAGCAGCGGGGAGGTCCAGAGATCAGGGCGCTATAAACGCACTGGAGACAGGATATGTTTCATTTCCGTTAAATCGCACCCCTAATCTCTTAGTTCCAATAATATCATCCTTGAAACTGTTTCAATCCTTCTCCAAAGCCTCAAAATCCTTGATGTTTCACATTCATTGTGACAATAAATAACTTTGGCTGCCAGAAGACAAGTGGTATTTGTAATCATTGCTTAAACTTCCAATATCTTAGAAGTCTTCACGGGAATACAAAAAGCAAGAACTTGCATTTATGTAGCTCCTTTCATGATCGCAAGTCTCTCAAAACACTGAACAGCCAATGAAGAGCAGTCACTGTTGTGATGTGGGAAATGCCACAGCCAATTTGACGACAGTAAACTCCCACAACAAGGAACGTGACAACGGCCGGGAATCTATTTAGTGACGTGGGCGGAGGGTTTTCTTTGAAATAGCACCGCGCGATTTCATTTACCCACCGGAGAACGAGCACTTCTGACAGTGAAAAATGAAATGAAAATCGCTTATTGTCACGAGTAGGCTTCAATGAAGTTACTGTGAAAAGCCCCTGGTCGCCACATTCCGGCGCCTGTTCGGGGAGGCTGGTACGGGAATCGAACCATGCTGCTGGCCTGCTTTAAAAGCCAGCGAGTTAACCCAGTGAGCTAAACCAGCCCCTCAGTGCTGCCCACCCTCAGGACTGAGAGCGTCAGTCTGGGTTTTGGGCTCAAGGCGCTGGAACAAGACTCTGAACCCACGACCTATTCACCCAGGGGGTGGGCATGCTCCGTATTGACCACAGCAAAATGTTAGTGTGTGATGTTCTATCCAAATTCAAGTGACGTTTCAAAAATGATTTGTCCAGTCACCCTATGATCAGGACGATTAGGCTGCCAATTCATCACTGCTTAGAATTGAATCACAATCTATTTTGACGCATGTAGAAAGTGAAAAATATAGACATGACCAAGAACTTCAGCGTATAAATCAGGTTAACACCCACAGTGTAGGATAGCAACCCTGTCAGGACTGCCATCCAAGGAAGCATCTACAGTCTCAGGGGTTGGGAATATGCCCCATGGTCCTGTGTGAAGGAGGGAAGAGCTATTCTCCCCAGTGTCCTGGCCAATATCTATTCCTCAACCCAACATCACTGAAACAGATGACCTGGTCATTGGAAAGTAGTAAGTTGGAGCTGAAATTGGCTCAGTGGCAGGAGACCAGCGGGTCTCCAGCTGTTTCAGTAGCAGGAAGGCTGATTCCAGTGGGGTTCCACAAGGCTCAGTATGCACCCTCTTGCTGTTCATGCTATATTTTTAGATTTAAATGCAGAGGCATAATTACGATGTTTGCAGATGATTTGGAAATGGACCCTGTGGAAAAAAGCAGTAGATGGTAGGAAGCTATCAATGGACTAGCCCAGTGAGCAAAACAATGGCAAATGGAATTCAATCTGGAGGTAATGTATTTGGGGAGGGGTAACAAGACAAAGGAATACACAACGAATAGGAGGAATCTGAAAGATGTACAAGAATAGAGTGCCCTTGGAGAGCATGTCCACCAATCTCTGAAGGTAGTTAACTAAGAAAGGTAGATATGGTGGCTAAGCAGGCAAACAGAGTATTTATCTTTAATAACCAAGGCTCCAAATCTAAAAGCAAGGAAATTATGCTAGAATTGTCTAAAACACGAAAATTAAAGCAAAATACGGCGCTAGATGCTGGAACCTGTAACAAAGAGAATGTTGGAAAAACTCAACAGGTCTGGCAGCATCTGTGGAGAGATAAAACAAAGTTAACATTTCAAGTCCGCTTGACCTTTCAGAGCTAAAGAGCGGGAGAAATGTTTTGGATTGTCTAAGAGGGGTGGAATAACTGGAACAGAGGAGAAGGTCCGTGATTAGCGGGAGCTGGAGGAGATTGCAACAAGGATGTAACAAAATTTAGGAACAAGTGACAGATGGACCAGTGGGAGAGGGGAAGGGAGGGAGACATTGGGACAAAGAAATGTTTGGAATATGTTCGAATAAAGTTGAGATGGAGGAGAAAGGTCACAGTATAAAGTTGTTGCGCTCAAAGCGAGTCCTGAGGGCTGTAACGTGCTTAAAGCAGAAGTTGAGATGCTGCTGTTTCAGTTTGCGTTGGGAGTCACTGGAGCTTTGCAACAGGCCAAGGGCAGACATGCGGGCATGAGAACAAGATGTTGCGTTAAAATGGCAAACAACACGAAGCTTGGGCTTATGCTTGCGGGCTGTGTGAAGGTGTTCTGCAAAGCAGTCGTCCGTGTGCATTTAGTCCCCCTTGTGTAGACGACACTGCGCAGCTAGAGTACTGTACTTGGTTCTGGACACCCCATTATAGGGTGAACGTAACCGCACTATAAATGTTGCAGAGGTTTACGAGGATATTGCCAGGGATGGAGAATTTTCACTGTGAGGAAAGATTGAAGAAGCTGATGTTGCTTCTCGGGACAGAGGTGGCTGAGGGAAATTTAATTGTGGTACCCAGATAGGGTGGATAGGGAGAACCTATTTCCTTTAACAGAGAGGTCAATAACTGGGAATATAGATTTAAAGTAATTGGCAGGAGGATTAGAGGGGAATTTTGAAGAGATTATTTCACTGAAAGGTGGTGGGGATCTGGGACACTGCCTGAAAGGTAGAGGCTGAAATCCTCGCTGCATTTAAAAAAAATACTTTCATATGCATTTGATGTGCCATCACCTACAAGGCCAAGAGCTGGAAACTGGGATTTTGCTGGAGAACTCTTTATCACCTGACACAGATTTAATGGGCTGAATGGCCTCCTTCATTGATGTAAATCTTCTATGTTTCTAACTGTGGGAGCTTGCTGTGCACAAATTGGCTGCCACATTTCCTCTATTACAAGAGTTACTAAATTTTAGTGGCTGTAAAATACCCATGACCACGACCATCTAGAAGAACAAGGGCAGCAGGGACCTAGGATCCCCACCACCTGGAAGTTCCCCTCCAAGTCACTCGTCTCCCTGGCTTTGAAATATATCGGCCGTTCCTTCATTGTCGCTGGGTCAAAATCCTGGAACACCCTCCCTAACAGCATGGACTACACCTCATGGACTGCAGAGGTTCAAGAAGGCAGCTCACCAACAGCTTCTCAAGGGCAATTAGGGATGGGCAATAACTGCTGACCAAGTCCGCATCCGGGAAATAATTTTTTTTAAAATCCTGTAAAGTTGCAAACGGCGCTAGAGAAATGCAATCAGTTTTACTTTCGGAATAAGAACATAACAGGACTAGTAGAGAAAACATCTTGTGAGCAACGAAATCAAAATCCTCGACTATCAAAGTACAATGATGAGATGATTTATAACTTGAATACATATAGAAGGCACTGAAGTACCACTGCTATAAAGAATGGCATTTGATATCCATTTCATGCTGCTTTATTGCTGCCCTTAACCCAGGATCATGGTCTGAGATATTTTCTTACATTTCTAATGGAGACCATCTGTTAAACTGCCACATATTTCATTCAGCTTTTCTCAACAAAAGCTCCCAACTACCAAACCAGTCACTCGACTGTCTTGTGATTTATCACTTCGCTGACAACACTTGCTTGGATTATAAATGAAATGTTCCTGATTCTAAAGAGCTTGAAATAATCCGTACGGAAAAATAAAACCTAAATGTGCTCCAGTAGTTCAGGAAATGGGATGTTGTAAGTCTAACTAAGCGTAATTACAGCCTTCTCTTCATCTGCAAACGTCATCAAGATCAGCTGATCCAGGCTCTGTGGCCAATGCCCTGAGTCACACCAAGTTCCATTCACAGTTCACTTCCTCTGCTCCCTGACCGACATTGCCGGCTGGCCCACCAATGCTTTGAGCAGAAAATGCTCAATGTTGCACAGCACAGTGTCTCAGACCTGGCTGCCCCAAAACTGGCCTCTTGCCATCCTAACTTGGAAAACACACCCTCCAACGTTCCGGACGCCATCCGCACCTGAGCCACCCAACCTGCAAACTGCCAGATCCAAAATGAAATGAAATGAAAATTGCTCATTGTCACAAGTAGGCTTCAGTGAAGTTACTTTGAAAAGCCCCTAGTCGCCACATTCCGGCGCCTGTTCGGGGAGGCTGGTACGGGAATAGAACCGTGCTGCTGTCCTGCCTTGGTCTGCCTTCAAAGCCAGCGATTTAGCCCTGTGCTAAACCAGCCCCTATGCCAAAATCTGGCATAGACTCAGTCCTGAAGATTCTGAAAGACTGTGTGGGAATTCAAATTAGTCCATAGCCTCGACCCTCCCGCTCACTTTTATCTCCTCCAGCTTCTCAATATTCCGAGATCTGTTTGGGCAGCACGGTAGCACAGTGGTTAGCACTGTTACTTCACAGCTCCAGGGTTCCAGGTTCGATTCCCGGCTTGGGTCACTGTCTGTGCGGAGTCTGCAGATTCTCCCCGTGCCTGCGTGGATTTCCCCCGGGTGCGCCGGTTTCCTCGCACGGTCCAAAGACATGCAGGGTAGGTGGATTGGCCACGCTAAATTGCCCTTAGTGTCCAAAAAGGTTAGGTGGGGTTATTGGGTTAGGGGGATAGGGTGGAGATGTGGGACTTAAGTGGGGTGCTCTTTCCAAGAGCCGGTGCAGACGCGATGGGCCAAATGGCCTCCTTCTGCACTGTAAATTCTATGTTCTATCTCTGTAAACCCTCCAAGAGCAGGGTGTGCGAAAGGTAAATTCACTGGACTAGTAATCTAGAGGTCCATATTATTGCACTGGGGGACGCGGGGGTTGGGGGCGGGTAGAATTGAAACACAATTAATAAAATCTGGAATGAAAAGCTTGTTTCAATGATGGCTGTGACACTATTGGATTGTTTCACAGTCACAGCAAAACAACTGAAAGTTTGTAAAAACTTATTCTTAGCTGCTCTGGGCGTGTTCTACTCGAATGGCAACAGAGTCCGATAATGAGTGCGTTTAGCTGGGTGTTTCTTGGCACTCGGAGCGGTGGAGAACCCCACGCTATCGAACGGGTTTCTGCTCCCATTCGGGAAGGTCTGGGGGCATAGCGGGGAACTCCCCGACATGGCCGCACTCTGTCCCGTTTTCTCCACCGAGGCTCTCTGCTCACCGAAACTCCTCGGTGCGGAGGGGATTCTCTCTACCCTCTGACCTGAGCCCCAAAACCCCCCAAAGCCCCAACTCACCTAAGGGGGTCATGCTGAGTTCAAACTGACCCCAGCCTGGCTGCTCCAAAGGCCTTATCCCACGGCGTGAGAGCCACAAATTGATAGAGCAGATGTAAAGGCTGTATAAATAGCATAATCTAAAGCTTATTTAAATGCCCTGCTCTTTAAACATAAAGATTGCAACTGCCACTGATTTGAAGGGCAGGTCAGCTGCCATAGGTTAGAAACAAACGGTAGCATCTGCTTGTGCAATTTCAACAGAGTTCTTTGTTGATATTCCCCAAGATTATTTGTGCATTATTATGAATATTCAGCTCAGTTTAAAAAGCTACAATTATATCAGTTGTGGGTTCAAAGCTCCCAGTTTGATTGACAGTTTAGAGAGGCAATTGAAGGATTATCATGTCTTTGATGTAGGGTCTGAAAACAGGTTTGTTTGTCTTTAGAAAAGATTAAACCCATGGGTTCTATGAAAGAGACTTTTTTTCATGACTAAATGTGTATGAGAGGTGTAACGGATTGTTAGAAGTGTATTTCTTCTTTCTCCACATGGTTCCTGAGGTCTGCCCATAGTGGATACTGGGTGACTTGCATTGAATGTGGCATGGAGGGAATGGGGGCCATGAGTTGGCACGGAATTGGCATGGAGGGTATGGGCGAGGGGATGTGAAGAGTGAGGGCAAGAAGCCATCTGAAATAACTGGGACAAACTCCGAGAGAACCAAGATGGGCCTTCGAACTCACCCATCTCAGCACTCACCCGCTCCACTAGCCATCCAAGCCCTGCTTCCACTTTCCAACCCACATGACCCCGCCCTTCCTGGAAATCACATGATTCATGGTATTTTAAAATATTTTGTCAAGTTTCCGTTTGACGCCAAAATCAAGAGAATCGCTGAACTCAGGATACATTTTAAGAATGCAGATTACTGCAGGTATTGGAACTCTGAGATAGAAAGTGCTGAAAACACTTGGAGAGGTCATGCAGCATCTATGGAGGGAGGAAGACGGGTGATGTTACAGGCTCCTGACCCAGCATCAGAATTACACAGGCCTTGGTGTCAGCTCCAGGTCAGCACTCCGAGTTAGAAGATTGTGGTTTCAATTCCCACTCCAGGACCTCAGCACAAAGGTGCCAGAGATGCTGCCCTCGTGATGAAAGTGAGGCCTCGCCTGCCTTGTCAGATGGTTGTAAAAGGTACCAAGTTGCCATGCTGAGGAACCACAGCAGAGTTATCCTTGATAGCCTCACCAATGCTTATCGATAAAAGTCATTAGCTGAATGCTACTATGTTGCTAATTGTGGGATCTTGCTGTGTACAAATTGGCTCCTGCATTTCCGATAGTACAACTGTGACTACCCCTCAAAAGTACTTACATGACCATCAACCATAAACGTTAACTCTGTTTCGCTCTCCATGGAAGCTGCTTCACACGTTCAGTTTTTCCAATATTATCTGTTCTTTACCCACAAGGGGTGAAATCAGACCTTTTGGCCAAGATCAAGAATAGGATCAAGCCAGAGATCCTATAGTGTCTAGTAGTGCATGTTCTTGTCAGCTTGCATCTCGTGTGCCTCTTCTGTGGGGACCATGAATTCGATTCAGTTTAATTCCGATCTTGGAGCAAGGAAGGAGATGGATGAAGGAACCAAAGAGAAAATGCTGGAAAATCTCAGCAGGTCTGGCAGCATCTGTCGGGAGAGAAAAGAGCTAATGTTTTGAGTCCAGGTGACCCTTTGTCAAAGCTGGATTAATGGTTTTCCCCCTGTCCACTCTGCGCATTGGCTTTGTAACTCTGAGAAAGGAATAACATTTTTTTAAAACTACTTTCATCTTGCTTATATTTATCAACTGCCTTTTGTTCACTGTATTTGAGGTCGAAAGATTGGTGGATGAAATTAATGATTCTCAAAGTTTGATGGCAGAAAGCCTATTGCTAAATTCCTGGAATGAAAAGGAATGAGTGAATTAATTCAACAATCATCAGTATTCTGATTCAGCCAATACTCAGTTGTCCCTTGTAACCTTTCCAGATCAACAAATTCTAGTGACTAATTTATCAATCTGATTGGGCAATTCGTCAATAAATATTGATAGGTTTCCTGATTGTGCTGATTGAATGATGACCAATCTACCATTGTGGCATTCACTTATTTACCAATATCAATTATTACTCAACTAATGTGTTAATCAGCGCCCCCCCCCCCCACCCCCCACCCCCCACCCACCGCGCTCTCTGATCTACATAGTTCCCATTCAAGAAACATTTTGATTTTCTAGATTTCAAATCTCTCTGCGGCTTTGTCCCTTTGATCTCTGTGGTCTCTTCCAGCGCCTCTAGCCTCCGGGTTACACGTGCTCCTCGAATTCTGGCCTCTTGTGTGCGATTGCTCCATCATTGGTGACCTTCAATTGTCTGGAATATTCTTCCTGCGCCTCTCTGCCCCTCAAACTCACTTTCCTCCATAAGAGACACCTTCCAACCTTCCCTTTTTGACTAAGGTTTTGGTCATCTGACCCAATATCTCTTCCCTGGCTCGGAGTCACACTTTGGGTGATTTCTCCCATGCCCCCGCCGGTGTGACGAAATGCAGGTGAGAGGCATGACTTTGACGGGAGGCCCAGAAACTGGTTTCACGCAGTACGGAATTACTGCGGGATCTTCCGACTCTACCTGCCATGGCAGATAGGGAATCCTGCTCTTGGGATGCAGAGACAGGGCCGATCAGAACGTTCCCCCCACGCCCAATTCCTAACGACGCCAATGTCCAAAACACATCCCGGTAAAAGTGGCGTCGCTGACGGGGACTTGGGGCTGCAACAGGAGGTCAGGATGGAGATCGTGGAACACCACAGCAGTAGGGGGGTTGGGAGGGGGTAGTGTCTATTGGGTGGATCTTCCAACTTCAATGTCATCAAGGAGGTTCATCTTCCAGGTTCAGGGTACTCCAGGAGCTCCACCAGGGCCATTCTCTTTCTTCAGCAGTGACGTTGGGCATATTTACATCGGGCACCATCAACCTCGCTCTACCACAGAAGACAGCACAAAAGCCCAGAATGGATAATTACCTCTGCTGGGGACGGACGATATGCCGTGGTTCCCCGTCAGCCACTGCAGTGGGAATAATGCCCATACCCACCACGGCACTTAGTCCTGATTTGTAGAATTCTGTCCTTTGTTTCCTCATGTTCCTGCGAATCACCTCGGGGAGTTTCATTATGTTCAAGGTGATTTGTAAAATATAAGTTATTGTTCAGTCACCAGAAGAGTCTCATCATCCACCAATAATATCAGGACCATCTCCATAGTAATTATGTACAATACAGCATCAACTTACATTTATAAAGTGCCTTTAAATGGAGCAACACGTCCTAAGGTGCTCCAAGAAACATAATTGAACAAAAGCGAACACCTTACCAAACGGGGAGATATTAGTGGGCGGCACGGTAGCACAGTGGTTAGCACTGTCGCGTCACAGCTCCAGGGTCCCAGGTTCGATTCCCGGCTTGGGTCATTGTCTGTGCGGAGTCTGCACGTTCTCCCCGTGTCTGCGTGGATTTCCTCCGGGTGCTCCGGTTTCGTCCCACAGTCCAAAGATATGCGGGTTAGGTGGATTGGCCGTGATAAATTGCCCTGTCTGTCCAAAGAGGTTAGATGGGGTTACTGGGTTACAGGGGTAGGGTGGAGGTGTGGGCTTAGGGTGCTCTTTCCAAGGGCCAGTGCCGATTCAATGGGCCGAATGGCCTCCTTCTGCAATGTAAATTCTCTGATTCTATGATATTAGACTCGGCATCCAAGGAGCAGGTTTTAAGGAGTTTCATGAAACAGGAGGGAAGAATGGAGAGATGGAGATACTGAGGGAAAGAATTTCAGCACTTTGGGCTCAAAATAGCTTATGACGCAGCCGCCAATGTCTTATCTTTGGATGGTAAGTCGCTTGCATCCTTTGCACAGACAGGAAATTGTCACCCTACCACCTACACTAGCTGATTAAGTAATTCTCCCGAGGCTTCACCAAGGAGCCGCCAGCCAGCTCAGGCATTTACAAAAAGGTCCTCCAGTTCATGTGCTCCTGGCTCACAATTTCGGAGAATTGCTTCTCAACTTTGCTTCTCCCCCAGAGTTCTTCATCTTCTCTGTGGGCAGCGAGGCACTTTGAATTATTTACACATTTTATTTTTCTTTCCATCTGTTAGTTTTGGTGTTTATAATTGGCAACCTGTTGTGCACTGCTCTGTCTTTGAGAGAATACAACGGCACATTCTCTGCATCAACGCACATACCCAGTCCTCAAAGTCAAACATCCTCCTTCTTTACAGGCTCAAAGGAACAGATTACACAGAACCACTCAAAAACAGGCCATTCGGCCCAGCCAATGCATGCTGCTGATAATACTCTGCACAAGTCTTCTCCCATCCTCTACTTCATGTCACTTGATCAACAGATCCCTTCCATTCCTTCCTCCCTTCTGTCTTTATCCAGCTTCCCCTTAAACGCAAATCAGCTCAATTGGCTGGACAGTTGGTTTGTGATGTAGAGAGAGGCCAGCAGCGCGGGTTCAATTCACGTATCGACTGACGGCTCCGCCTTCTCAACCTCGCCCCTTGCCTGAGGTGTGATGACCCTCAGGTTAAACCACCACCAGTCAGCTCTCCCCCTCAAAGGGGAAAGCAGCCTCTGGTCATCTGGGACTGTGGCGACTTTACCTTTCCTGTTACTTTAATAACCTCTTCATATACTAAATACTCCAGAGGTACATGGAGCAACTTATAGTTCATAGAATTTACAGTGCAGAAGGAGGCCATTCGGCCCATCGAGTCTGCACCGGCTCTTGGAAAGAGTACCCTACCCAAACCCATACCTCCACCCTATCCCCATAACCCAGTAACCCCACCCAACACTAAGGGCAATTTGGAACCTAAGGGCAATTTATCACGGCCAATCCACCCAACCTGCACATCTTTGGACTGTGGGAGGAAACCGGAGCACCCGGAGGAAACCCACGCACACACGGGGAGGATGTGCAGACTCCACACAGACAGTGACCCAAGCCGGGAATCGAACCTGGGACCCTGGAGCTGTGAAGCATTTGTGCTATCCACAATGCTACCGTGCTGCCCCCTTGCAATGAGCGATCAATGATATCAGCCACTGGTAACATGAGTATAATATGAAGTATATCGTACAAAGAGAAATCCCATTCAGAGCAGATTGAGAATTTACATTCAATCTGAAAAACATGCAGAGAAAAGGCTAACTCCAATAAAAGTGAATGTGGTGCTCATGTGTTTTCATTAAAACTCAACTGGCTCAGGAATGTCCGATTGGTGAAGGCAATCTGTCACCCTTACCTGGTCTGGGTCGGTGTGTGACCAGCCCCACAACAGATTGGTGACTCGGAACTGGCCTGAAAAGCCCTTCAGTTCGATCAAACCCTGAAGGATGAGCAAAAAGTGCCAACCTTGCTCGTGACACCCACATTCTGCAAGTGAATTGATTAAAAAAAACTTGCGACTCAATCACTAAACTCAAACCCTTGTATCCAGTGGAAAGCTAATTATGTTAATCAGAAATTATACATAACATTTTTGTTATTCATCTAAATGTTTTGGATCAGCAGCAAAATATTATTTTATGTTCAAAAACATAGATGACAAATTGTGTTTAATTGTAATTAAACGTACTTAAACATAATGCTGTAATGAGTTATAATGACTGGCACTGGATTGCATTGCTGTGGTTCAATAATAGAATCCAATTGTACAACTGCTCATGCAGCATTAAACACAATTGTAAAGCCGCTGCTTAATTAAAATTTATCGTAGCTGAGATGTGCTTGTGTTGAAACTTTGCATTGCTAATAGAGATGTTTTGCAAGACAGGAGATGCAACAGTTTAAGCAGGGAGCTTTGGGACTGATGGATTGCTAAAATTAGTTGCTTCTGTAACAGTGCAGTTTGCAAACAGAGCATTGAATATTGGCTCAGCAAAGTGCTTGGTAGCCTAGCTTGGAGCAAAAGGAAATAGATTAGTCAAGGAGCAAGTCCTTAACCCAATTGACCGATCATAATTTCAACATCACAGGTCTCTTTTACTGATTGCCAAAGCTCGTGAGTCTACACCACAACGCTTCCTCGTAACTTTCCACGGGTAAAAGGCCATCTCACAACAGCAGAATGGGTCTGTCAATTTTTAGCAATGTGTGGAAGTTGATTCCTATTGATCTGATGGGACATGTTTAACTTTGACGTTGGTTCTCACAATAGAAACGTGCGTTTCTTCAGCAAATTTCACAACCCCGGGCTACGCCAAAGGGTTTCAAAGCCAATGCAATACTTTCAAACTGCAGTCACTGTTATAACGTAAGAAAAATAGCAGCCAATTCACACCCAGCGAGATCCCACAAGCAGTAATGTGATAGTGATCAGATATTCAGGATTTTGTTCTGAAATGATGTTGGTCGAGGGTTAAATATTGCCCATGCCATCAGGAGAATGTCACCTCTCTTCTTCACACAGTGCCATGAGAACTTGTCAGGACAGGTCCAAACCACCCGAAAGATGATGCGCAACATTCCCTCAGGAATGATGTGGAGATGCCGGACTTGCAAAACTCTACCAACTGTTCGGGCTTGAGACAATTCACACCTCTTTAACCTGTGATTATCCCTCTCCCTGGATCAGCAATGATTTGATTACCTGCAAATGCCTGCATTCCAAGCAGTGTCCAGCATCTCTGACTTTGTCTATATAAATGTTTCTGGACCATACCTCGCCATTCACCTGAGGAAGGAGCTGCGCTCCGAAAGCTAGTGTTTGAAACAAACCTGTTGGACTTTAACCTGGTGTAGTAAGACTTCGTACTGCCCTCAGGAATGCACCACATTATCAGCCTGCATACTGAATTCAGGTGCCTGGGATGGGAAATGAACTCACAATCTTTTGGCTCAGTTGAAGATGAGATTGATAATCTGAAACATGGAGCACGGTGGTTATACATGAACTTCAGCAATTCTGTAATATCAATAACTATTTTTAGCCTCAATATTTAAAGCCCTCTGCCTCAGCACACAGTGACAGCAGTGTACCATCTATACGATACACACAGTGACAGCAGTGTATCATCTATACGATGCACACAGAGACAGCAGTGTACCATCTATACGATGCACACAGAGACAGCAGTGTACCATCTATACGATACAAACAGTGACAGCAGTGTACCATCTATACGCTGCACACAGTGAAAGCAGTGTACGTTCAATACGATACACACAGTGACAGCAGTGTACCATCTATACGATGCACACAGTGACAGCCGTGTACCATCTATACGATACACACAGTGACAGCAGTGTACCATCTATACGATACACACAGTGACAGCAGTGTACCATCTATACGCTGCACACAGTGAAAGCAGTGTACCATCTATACGATGCACACAGTGACAGCCGTGTACCATCTATACGATACACACAGTGACAGCAGTGTACCATCTATACGATACACACAGTGACAGCAGTGTACATTCTATACGATGCACACAGTGACAGCAGTGTACCATCTATACGCTGCACACAGTGAAAGCAGTGTACCATCTATACGATACACACAGTGACAGCAGTGTACATTCTATACGATACACACAGTGACAGCAGTGTACCATCTATACAATACACACAGTGACAGCAGTGTACATTCTATACGATACACACAGTGACAGCAGTGTACCATCTATACAATGCACACAGTGACAGCAGTGTACCATCTATACGATACACACAGAGACAGCAGTGTACCATCTACACGGTGCACACAGCGACAGCAGTGTACCATCTATACAATGCACACAGTGACAGCTGTGTACCATCTATACGATACACACAGTGACAGCAGTGTACCATCTATACGATACACACAGTGACAGCAGTGTACCATCTATACGATGCACACAGTGACAGCAGTGTACCATCTATACGATACACACAGTGACAGCAGTGTACCATCTATACGATACACACAGTGACAGCAGTGTACCATCTATACGATGCACACAGTGACAGCAGTGTACCATCTATACGATACACACAGTGACAGCAGTGTACCATCTATACGATGTACACAGTGACAGCAATGTACCATCTATACGATGTACACAGTGAAAGCAATGTACCATCTATACGATACACACAGAGACAGCAGTGTACCATCTATACGATACACACAATCACAGCTGTGTACCATCTATACGATACACACAGTGACAGCAGTGTGCCATCTATACGATGCACACAGTGACAGCTGTGTACCATCTATACAATACACACAGTGACAGCAGTGTACCATCTATACAATGCACACAGTGACAGCAGTGTACCATCTATACGATACACACAGTGACAGCTGTGTACCATCTACACGGTGCACACAGTGACAGCAGTGTACCATCTATACAATGCACACAGTGACAGCAGTGTACCATCTATACGATACACACAGAGACAGCAGTGTACCATCTATACGATACACACAGTGACAGCAGTGTGCCATCTATACGATACACACAGTGACAGTAGCGTGCCATCTATACGATACACACAGTGACAGCAGTGTGCCATCTATACGATGCACACAGTGACAGCAGTATACCATCTATACGATACACACAGTGACAGCAGTGTACCATCTATACGATACACACAGAGACAGCAGTGTACCATCTATACGATACACACAGAGACAGCAGTGTACCATCTATACGATACACACAGAGACAGCAGTGTACCATCTATATGATACACACAGTGACAGCAGTGTACCATCTATACGATACACACAGTGACAGCAGTGTACCAGCTATACGATACACACAGAGACAGCAGTGTACCATCTATACGATACACACAGTGACAGCAGTGTACCATCTATACGATACACACAGAGACAGCAGTGTCCCATCTACACGGTGCACACAGTGACAGCAGTGTACCATCTATACGATACACACAGTGACAGCAGTGTGCCATCTATACGATACACACAGTGACAGCAGTGTACCATCTATACAATGCACACAGTTACAGCAGTGTACCATCTATACGATACACACAGTGACAGCAGTGTACCATCTATACGATACACACAGAGACAGCAGTGTACCATCTATATGATACACACAGTGACAGCAGTGTACCATCTATACGATACACACAGTGACAGCAGTGTACCATCTATACGATACACACAGTGACAGCAGTGTGCCATCTATACGATACACACAGTGACAGCAGTGTACCATCTATACAATGCACACAGTTACAGCAGTGTACCATCTATACGATACACACAGTGACAGCAGTGTACCATCTATACGATACACACAGAGACAGCAGTGTACCATCTATATGATACACACAGTGACAGCAGTGTACCATCTATACGATACACACAGTGACAGCAGTGTACCATCTATACGATACACACAGTGACAGCAGAGTATCATCTATACGATACACACAGTGACAGCAGTGTATCATCTATACGATACACACAGTGACAGCAGTGTGCCATCTATACGATACACACAGTGACAGCAGTGTACCATCTATACGATACACACAGTGACAGCAGTGTACCATCTATACGATACACACAGTGACAGCAGAGTATCATCTATACGATACACACAGTGACAGCAGTGTACCATCTATACGATACACACAGTGACAGCAGTGTATCATCTATATGATACACACAGTGACAGCAGTGTCCCATCTATATGCTGCACACAGTGACAGCAGTGTACCATCTATACGATACACACAGTGACAGCAGTGTGCCATCTATATGATACACACAGTGACAGCAATGTATCATCTATACGATACACACAGCGACAGCAGTGTACCATCTATACACTGCACACAGTGACAGCTGTGTACCATCTACACGGTGCACACAGCGACAGCAGTGTACCATCTACACAATGTACAAAGTGACGGCAGTGAAACATCTATATGATACACACAGTGACAGCAGTGTACCATCTACATGGTGCACACAGTGACAGCAGTGTACCATCCACAGGATACACACAGAGACAGCAGTGTACCATCTACACGATGTACACAGTGACAGCAGTGTACCATATATACGATACACACAGTGACAGCAGTGTACCATCTATACGATACACACAGTGACAGCAGTGTACCATCTATACGATACACACAGTGACAGCAGTGTACCATCTATACGGTGCACACAGTGACAGCAGTGTCCCATCTATACGATACACACAGTGACAGCAGTGTACCATCTACACGCTGCACACAGTGACAGCTGTGTACCATCTATACGATACACACAGTGACAGCAGTGTACCATCTACACGGTGCACACAGTGACAGCAGTGTATCATCTATACGATACACAAAGTGACAGCAGTGTACCATCCACAGGATACACACAGTGACAGCAGTGTACCATCTATATGATACACACAGTGACAGCAGTGTACCATCTACACGCTGCACACAGTGAAAGCAGTGTACCATCTATACGATACACACAGTGACAGCAGTGTACCATCTATACGGTGCACACAGTGACAGCAGTGACCCATCTATACGATACACACAGTGACAGCAGTGTACCATCTACACGCTGCACACAGTGACAGCTGTGTACCATCTATACGATACACACAGTGACAGCAGTGTACCATCTACACGGTGCACACAGTGACAGCAGTGTATCATCTATACGATACACACAGTGACAGCAGTGTACCATCTATACGATACACACAGTGACAGCTGTGTACCATCTATACGATGCACACAGTGACAGCAGCGTACCATCTATACGATGTACACAGTGACAGCAGTGTACCATCTATACGATACACACAGTGACAGCAGTGTACCATCTACACGATGTACACAGTGACAGCAGTGTACCATCTATACGATACACACAGTGACAGCAGTGTACCATCTACACGCTGCACACAGTGACAGCAGTGTACCATCTACACGATACACACAGTGACAGCAGTGTACCATCTATACGATGCACAGAGTGACAGCAGTGTACCATCTATACGATACACACAGTGACAGCAGTGTACCATCTATACGATACACACAGTGACAGCAGTGTACCATCTATACAATACACACAGTGACAGCAGTGTACCATCTATACGATACACACAGTGACAGCAGTGTACATTCTATACGCTGCACACAGTGACAGCAGTGTACCATCTATACGCTGCATACAGTGACAGCTGTGTACCATCTATACGATGCACAGAGTGACAGCAGTGTACCATCTATACGATACACACAGTGACAGCAGTGTACCATCTATACGATACACACAGAGACAGCAGTGTACCATCTATACGATACACACAGTGACAGCAGTGTACCATCTATACGATACACACAGAGACAGCAGTGTACCATCTATACGATACACACAGTGACAGCAGTGTACCATCTATACGATACACACAGAGACAGCAGTGTACCATCTATACGATACACACAGTGACAGCAGTGTACCATCTATACGATACACACATTCACAGCAGTGTACCATCTATACGATACACACAGTGACAGCAATGTACCATCTATACGATACACACATTCACAGCAGTGTACCATCTATACGATACACACAGAGACAGCAATGTACCATCTATACGATACACACAGTGACAGCAGTGTGCCATCTATACGATACACACAGAGACAGCAGTGTGCCATCTATACGATACACACAGTGACGGCAGTGTACCATCTACACGATGTACACAGTGACGGCAGTGAAACATCTACGCGATACGTACCAACATACACATTAGCATCCGGAGTAGGCCATTCGGACCCAGAGGCTGCTGTGCCACTCAATAAGATCATGGTTGATATAATTTTAACCTCAAATTCTAATTCCTGCTTAACCCCCACTGACCTTTCATTCACCCCCTTTGTTATCAAGAATCTATCTAACTCTGCCTCAAAGATATTCACAGACTCGGCCTCTGCCACCTTTTGAGGAAGTGAATTCCAAAGTCTCTCTGGGAGCTTTCCTCCCTCAACTCTGTCCGAAATGGGTGACTGCTTATTTTGAAACAGTGACCCCGAGTTCTAGATTCTCCCACAAGAGAATCCTCTCCACATCCACCCTGTCAAGACCTCTCAGGATCTTATATGTTTCAATCAAATCACCTCTTGCTCTTCTAAACTGCAGCTGATACAAGCCCAGCCTGTCCGACCTTTCCTCACAAGACAACCCACCCCCCTTTCCAAGTATAAACCTTGGCCGGGATTCTCTGAAAATGGGGCTATGTCCCCAAGTCCGCCGGAAAGTGGGTGCGAATCACTCCAGACGTTTTTCAAAAAATCTGGAGGGATTCTCTGGTGTTAAGAGGGATAGCAGGGCCCCGGCGTGTAGCGGGCACTCCTGCTGCCGATGCGGGGCCCTGTACTTCCGGCCATGGGTCCGCGCATGCGTGCGGCACCCATTTTCGCGTCGGCCCCCACGCGACATGGTGGAGCCACGCAGCACCACGCAGCACCCAGCGTGGAAGAACATAGGCCACGCCTGGATCGCGCACGCCAATCGGTAGCCCCCGATCGTGGGCCTGTCTGTCGTGGAGGTCCCCCCCAGTCTGATCCCCCCGCTCGCCTCCACCAGGACGGCCAGCGCAGCCACGAGTCCGAGCTCCCACCAGTTGGAACCAGGTTGGAACAACGCTGACAGAACTCGGCGGGAACTCGGCTGGTCGATCGCGGAGAATCGCTATTTCAACGGCCCCCGATCGGCGCCGTGTCGACCCCGCGCAGCTGGCAGCGATTCTCCGGTTCCTGGAGAATCGCGTCCCGGCGTCGGAGACAATCGCGGATCTTAGACCCCATTCTCCGTCCCCGCGCTGAGCACGATTTCGACGCGGAAGCTCGGACAATTCCGCCCCTTCTCTGAACCGCTTCTAAACATGCACGGCTGCAACTCAGCAAGGTGCACACAAAAACACCATCCATACCTATTCCTGTGTTTGGTCTTTTGCATCTTATGACGAAATCCACCAAATAGTTCAACTTATGCAAACTAGAATCTTTTATTGTGTGTCGTGTGGTAAGATAGCAATCTGATACAAAGCATGTTATCATGAAGTCTGCTAACTACTCCTCTGGAACTTGCACCGAGCACCAACCATTCATATGCATGTCTTATTACCCTCTCAATCTTCTTCTGAAGATGGCCGGATGTGTCTCCCTTATAGTGGAGTCACAGCTCACATGACCTTGGCTAGAGACCGCATGGTGCGTCTGTACCACCATCTGCTGGTCGGAGGTCGCACACCATCCATCTATGATGTAAACCACAGGCATATCACCACATCTATCACCTCTACCATCTGGAAGAACAAGGCAGCACTATGGAGGTATGTTCACCACATGGACTGCAGCGGTTGATGGGCAAATAGGGGTGGGAATAAATTCGAGCTTTGCCAACAGCGGAATGGATTCTCTGGTTCCCCCGGCACGTGTTTCTCATCGGCGCTTCATTCGCTGGAGGCAGGATTCCATACTCCCGCTTGTCAATGGGATTTTCCAATGAAGCCACCCCACGCTGCCGGGAAACCTGTGGGCGGGGGTTGCACTGCCAGCGGGAAAAGTAAAACTGTCGATTAACTATATTTTTCATGCTACAAGAAGGAGCCATTTGTGATCGAATCTTTCATTCCACCAGCATAGGTTGGGGACTATCTGCTCGAAAACATTTTACTTTAGTTGTCTCTTTGACCTCGGTTTCCTTCCCCTTTATGCCTCCACTCTGACATTCCATTTCTATTTCTGTAGAACATTCAAGATCAAGGAAAAGCCACATTTAAAAAGTGCAAAAGTGATTTTCACCACAGGTTTATTTGGAGAAGTTATATTAATTTTCCAGAATAGGCACAGCAAGTTATATTTTTAAAGCAAAGTCTTTGCATCATTTTCAAATGACATAGAACATCCAGAAACAGGCCATTCGGCCCGACTGATCTATATTCGTGTTTAGGCTCCAACAGGGCCACTTCTCCCAGCCCCCTTCATCTCCCTCTATCAGCGCAACACGCCTGAGACCTGGCGGGTCGACCTATTCTATTCCTGTGCTGCGTATAGTCTCCGCTATTCCTGATCAGCTCCTCTGCCATATGGAGATGACTTTGGGCTGAATCATCTCATTAATGTTCGAGTCTGTGGGAGAAATTTGAAATGAAGGGCAGAACTATTTTGAGGATTTTAATTGTTACCTGTATAATGACACAGTAAGATCTAGGGCAAGGCAGAACTTGCCCTAAGTGAATGCCTAATTTGTGAAAGAATCACAGAGCTTCACATCCATCTTCCAGTGGTATTTCGAGTCAGCAGCTGGTTTATATTCTGACATCACATTCTGCTCGCTCCCAGCTAAATGATTATCTCATCCTTGCTGAGTTACTGTATGGAGAATGTAAACCTATAATCAAAGACATTTCAAAACACAAGGAGACCATCCAGCCTGTTGATCCTCAGCCACATTCCTCGCAAACCCAAGCTCTCTAACTTACATAATATTCACAGCACAGAAACAACCCCCTTGACCCGGAACCACTCCATTGCTGTGTACCTGCCGCATATGAGGCTATCCTCACCCCCTACATCCTCTCACCCCGTCAACATATTCTTCTCTTCCGTTCTCCCTGCAATATCCTTGTGGGGGAGATGGTGGTGGAGCAGTGACGTGACAGGGCTACCAATCTGCGGGCCCCAAGGGCAGAGATTCAAATCAACCGCAGCAGCTGGAGGAAGTTAAGTACAATTGAATTAATTTCTGGAAATCTGGAATTGGAAGCTGGTCATCAATAATGGTGACCATCAGACTATTATTGATAATTAGTTGCAGGAACCCATCTGGTCCACCAATGTCCTCTGGAAAGATATCTCCCATCTGTACTTGGCCAAGCCTGTGACTGCCGTCCCACTGCAAGGTAGTTAACTCTTAGCTGCTCTCGAAGGACAATTAGAGACAGGTAACAAATGCGGCACTTGAATGAATTTTAAAAAATCCTACCTCGCTTCCCCTGGACTACCCACCCCAAACGTTTTTCAGAAATTTAGAGTACCCAATTATTTTTTTTTCCCCAATTAAGGGGCAATTTAGCCTGGCCAATCCACTTAACCTGCACATCTTTGGGTTGTGGGGGTGAGACCCACACAGACACGGGGAGAATGTGCAAACCCCACCCCAAATGTAACGTTTGAAAGCAACCTCCACATTCGAGTTACAAGCTGAGTGAAACACTTTCTCCCGAGACCATTATTGGATTTTTTTTTTTAGTGACTATCTCATATTTTTGGTCTAGTTTTCCCCACAATTGCAAACATCTTCTCCACATCTACCTTATCAACCAATTTTATTGGGCTGGATGTAACACTCTTCCATCGGTCAGGTTTAAATGCAGTGAGTGGCCTACCTTGCCACCCCTGCCTCCACTGTGATATTACAGTGGCCCAGCCACCAGCCCCCTCTTTGATGCCTCATCCCACTACTGCCAGGATCAAACCGGGGGCAGAAGAGGCTCACGTCAATCAGCCAGCGTGATGGAACACCCTGGGCGGGCGGTGAGCCAGGTTCTCTCCTTCATCGACCCCTTTGGGCCCAGAGGGTTCTCCCCAAGTGTAACCCCAATCCCATTGCTCTTCCCCCCCCCACCCCAGGTCTCTCAAACATTGGGCCCAGCCCTCACCCCTGACCCCAAACACTTACAAAGTTCCGATTTACAAAGTTTGATCAATCACTCCAGCGACGGTTGCCGTTCACAAAGGTTCTGCTGGCTGCTTGAGAGCTGTCAACCTCTGTAATGCGACCATCAATTCACCCGAGACATGAGTTGAAGTAAACCGTGGCTTTAATCAACTTAGAACAGTGCCTGCCTGCGAGTGAACCAATACTGAGAACTGCCTACAGGGTTGACTGCTCTTTATACCTCCCTTCAAGGGGAGGAGCCATTGATATAAATTGCAGAAAATGTTAAGGCCCAGAACAGACACCAATTGGGTTCCATTTGTTACATCCCACCAATCCGAAAAGGATCCATTCATGCATACTCTCTGCTTCCTGCCATCCAGCCAATCATCTACCCAGGCTAATATGTTATCCTCTACAGCATGAGCTTTCATTTTCTGCGATAACCTTTGATGTGGCGCCTTATCAAAAGCCTTCTCGAAATCCAAGTACAGTACATCTACAGGGTCCCCTTTATCCACAGTGCACGTTACTCCTTCCAAGAACTCCAATAAATTGGTCAAGCATGATTTCCCTTTCACAAAACCATACTGACTCTTTCTAAGTGCCTAGCTATTACCTCCTCAATTTTAACACCTTTGCCAGGACAGACGTCAAGCTAACTGGCCTATAATTTCCAGTTTTTTTGCCTCCCTCCTTGAATAGAGGGCTAATATTTGCTACTACTTAGACTGACCTCGCCAGAATGTGGCGAATTTTGGAAAATTCTTCTCCTTCCCGCTCCTCTTTCATGTGTCCTTAACACCAGTATCAGTTCATTCTTCAACATTCCCTTTTTTTTAGAGAAAGTACTCAGCTCGTTCAGCCTTTCAGTGGTGATACTGTCCTTGTCCTTTTCACACTTTCTCTAGGGCCATGGCATCCTTTTTTTTAAATGTAGAGATGACGATTGTGCACTTTACTCCATACAAGTTTAATTTAATTTTCCAGCTCTTTTATTATCCCCTTTAACATCTTTCCTCATTGACTATCTATTTGTTTACCTCTTTGATGCTTGACCTTCAGTAGCCAGTGATAGCAATGGGGTCCGCACCTTAATCAGGTTTTACATGACAAAATGGCTTCCGACCTTCCCTTTTATAATCCACGCCCCCATTCTTAACATTTATATTCATTTAGGGAATTTCAGAAGCAAACTGGAATTGAACCAGACGGTGGTCACTGGTCTACGTGCAGGAGGGAACAGTGTCCAATATCAGCTATGGGTCCCGTTATTAGCTATCCACGTGGCAGCACATTTGTAGTTTAGTTTAATGGGATCCATTCAGTTTACAAATGCGTATTCATCTTGTTTGATTGCAATATTAAAAGCATCCTTTACCTCTGATCAGCAACATACAACATGGGAAAACAGCAGCTGATTCTAACTACCCGGGGGGATGCTGACATCTTTCCTGGTCCATGTGCCAGCATCAACATGCCCATATGTTTCCTCACACAGCCTGAAAAGAGAAACTTGGCATCTCACTCTTGGGCCTCAAGTTGAACAATATTCCCTTTTTTATTCTAGTTGGAGTAAGAACATCCAGATTAATTAATCATGACTACCGCACAACCACCCCCCCCCCCCCCCCCACCCCCCACAAAAAAAACCAAAAAGCTCTGCATTGCCTCAACTTTTCCCAACGTTGGAGTTGGTGCTGACCTGGAGGAGCACACATACACACACACACACACTTACACACACACACACTTACACACACACACACTTACACACACACACACTCACACACAAACACACACTTACACACACATACACACACACACACACACTCACACACACACACACTCACACACAAACACACACTTACACACACACAAACACACACACTTACACACACACACACTTACACACACACACACTCACACACAAACACACACTTACACACACACACATACACACACACACACTTACACACACACACACTTACACACACACACACACACACACACACACACTTACACACACACACACACACATACACACACTTACACACACACACACTTACACACACTTACACACACACAAACACTTACACACAAACACACACACACACACACATACACACAAACACACACACACACTTACACACAAACACACACTTACACACACACACACAAACAGACACAGTTACACACAAATTTACACACATTTAGAGATGTGGATCAGAAATTGGCTAGTTGAAAGAAGACAGAGAGTGGTAGTTGATGGGAAATGTTCAGAATGGAGTTCAGTTACGAGTGGCGTACCACAAGGATCTGTTCTGGGGCCGTTGCTGTTTGTCATTTTTATAAATGACCTAGAGGAGGGCGCAGAAGGATGGGTGAGTAAATTTGCAGACGACACTAAAGTCGGTGGAGTTGTAGACAGTGCGGAAGGATGTTGCAGGTTACAGAGGGACATAGATAAGCTGCAGAGCTGGGCTGAGAGGTGGCAAATGGAGTTTAATGTGGAGAAGTGTGAGGTGATTCACTTTGGAAAGAATAACAGAAATGCGGAATATTTGGCTAATGGTAAAATTCTTGGTAGTGTGGATGAGCAGAGGGATCTCGGTGTCCATGTACATAGATCCCTGAAAGTTGCCACCCAGGTTGATAGGGTTGTGAAGAAGGCCTATGGTGTGTTGGCCTTTATTGGTAGAGGGATTGAGTTCCGGAGCCATGAGGTCATGTTGCAGTTGTACAAAACTCTAGTACGGCCGCATTTGGAGTATTGCGTACAGTTCTGGTCGCCTCATTATAGGAAGGACGTGGAAGCTTTGGAACGGGTGCAGAGGAGATTTACCAGGATGTTGCCTGGTATGGAGGGAAAATCTTATGAGGAAAGGCTGATGGACTTGAGGTTGTTTTCGTTAGAGAGAAGAAGGTTAAGAGGTGACTTAATAGAGGCATACAAAATGATCAGAGGGTTAGATAGGGTGGACAGCGAGAGCCTTCTCCCGCGGATGGAGGTGGCTAGCACGAGGGGACATAGCCTTAAATTGAGGGGTAATAGATATAGGACAGAGGTCAGAGGTGGGTTTTTTACGCAAAGAGTGGTGAGGCCGTGGAATGCCCTACCTGCAACAGTAGTGAACATGCCAACATTGAGGGCATTTAAAAATTTATTGGATAAGCATATGGATGATAAGGGCATAGTGTAGGTTAGATGGCCTTTAGATTTTTTCCATGTCGGTGCAACATCGAGGGCCGAAGGGCCTGTACTGCGCTGTATCGTTCTATGTTCTATACACACATACACACAAAAGACGGATTTTCACAGGGGGCCATTTTGTATCAAATAGAGGTGGGATTAGCACGGTGGCGCAGTGGTTAGCACTGCTGCCTCACTGCGTTGAGGTCCGAGGTTCGATCCCGGCTCTGGGTCACTGTCCGCGTGGAGTTTGCACATTCTCCCTGTGTCTGCGTGCGTTTCATCCCCACAACCCAAGGATGTGCAGGGTAGGTGGATTGACCACGCTAAATTGCCCCTTAATTGGAAAAAATGAATTGGGTATTCTAAATTTTAAAAAAATAAATAAAATAAAATAAAAAATTGGAGGTGGGATTGAAAAGCATGGCCACCATGTTGGTATCTCCATTTCTGCTCTTCACAATTTTCGCAAGGTTGGGGGATGGAGTGGGCTCTGGGACCCACCCGCTCCTATGAAGAAGACAAGTGAGAGCTTTCCTCACCGAAACCCTGCACCAGCAACGTGTTCTAATGGAAGCGGCAGGACTGGATTGATTGGGGTGAGGTGGTGATTGGGGTGAGGGGGTGATTGGGGTGTGGGGGTGGTTGGGGTGTGGGGGTGATTGGGGTGATTGGGGTGAGGGGTTGTTTGGGTGAGGGGTGAATTGGGTGAGGGGGTGATTGGGGTGAGGGGTGGATTGGGTGAGGGGGTGATTGGGGTGAGGGGTGGATTGGGTGAGGGGGGTGATTGGGGTGAGGGGGTGATTGTGGTGAGGGGTTGTTTGGGTGAGGGGGTGATTGGGGTGAGGGGGTGATTGGGGTGAGGGGTTGTTTGGGTGAGGGGGTGATTGGGGTGAGAGGGTGATTGGGGTGAGGGGATGATTGGGGTGAGGGGGGTGATTGGGGTGAGGGGGTGATTGGGGTGAGGAGTTGTTTGGGTGAGGGGGTGATTGGGGTGAGAGGGTGATTGGAGTGAGGGGGTGATTAGGGTGAGGGGATGTGATTGGGGTGAGGGGGGTGATTGGGGTGAGGGGGTGATTGGGGTGAGGGGTTGTTTGGGTGAGGGGGTGATTGGGGTGAGAGGGTGATTGGGGTGAGAGGGTGATTGGGGTGAGGGGTTGTTTGGGTGAGGGGTGGATTGGGTGAGGGGATGATGGGATGACTAGGGTGAGGTAAGGGGAATTTAAAGCAGTCAAAAGGTTCAATTTATTGTATCCAGACCAATACAATCCACAGCATCCCCGTCATTGCAAAAGGAGACCAGTCGGCCCATCGATTCTGTGCCAACCCTCTAAAAGAGCACTCTACGTAGGCCTACTCCCTGCCCTATCCCCATAATACCACATATTCTGCACATCTATGGAAACTAAGGGGCAGTTTAGCAGGGCCTATCCACCTAACCTCTGGACTCGGAGCCTGGAACCACAGGAGATCCCACCTGCCAATAGTCTCAAGATAGAGGTGGGATTCTGGCAGTGGGGTTGGTCCCCATCTCCCTATTGGAGTCAGCAACATAAACATCTGGCCCACACACACAGACATATATACACACACACACACACACACACACACTCAGTGGCACACTCTTACACACAGACATACACACAGGGCACAATTCTTAAGCCTCATTGCACTCTCGCTTGAGAGAAATTAGGCCGATGAACTCACAGTGACACACACACTCTCTCTCTCTCTCTCACAGTGACACACACACTCTCTCTCTCTCTCTCACAGTGACACACACACTCTCTCTCTCTCTCACAGTGACACACACACTCTCTCTCTCTCTCTCTCTCACAGTGACACACACACTCTCTCTCTCTCTCACAGTGACACACACACTCTCTCTCTCTCTCTCACAGTGACACACACACTCTCTCTCTCTCTCTCTCACAGTGACACACACACTCTCTCTCTCTCTCTCTCTCACAGTGACACACACACTCTCTCTCTCTCTCTCTCACAGTGACACACACACTCTCTCTCTCTCTCTCACAGTGACACACACACTCTCTCTCTCTCTCTCTCACAGTGACACACACACTCTCTCTCTCTCTCACAGTGACACACACACTCTCTCTCTCTCTCACAGTGACACACACACTCTCTCTCTCTCACAGTGACACACACACTCTCTCTCTCTCTCTCTCATAGTGACACACACACTCTCTCTCTCTCAGTGGCACGCACTCTCTCTCACACACACACACATAGTGACACTCACACACTCTCACACACACACTTGCTCACACTCACACACACTCTTACACACTCTCTCTCACACACACTCACGCTCTTACACACTCTCTCACACACACTCACACACATACTCACACACACATACTCACTCTCTCACACACTCTCTCATACACACATAGTGACGCACGCTCTCTCTCTCACATACATAGTGACACACACTCTCACACACACTTTCTCATGCTCACGCACTCTCTCTCACACACACAGTGGGACATACACTTGCTCTCTCACATCACACAGTGACACACTCTCTCTTACACACACACTCTCTCTCACACACAAATACACAGTGGCACACACACACACACACACTCTCTCACACACACACTCTCTCACACACACACACTCTCACACACTCTCTCTCACACACAGTCTCTCACACACACACACTCTCTCTCACACACACACACTCTCTCTCACATCACACTCTCACTCACAAACAGTGACACACTCTCTCTCACACACACACTCTCTCTCACACACACTCTCACACACACACTCTCTCACACACACACTCTCTCACACACACACACTCTCACACACTCTCTCTCACACACAGTCTCTCACACACACACACTCTCTCTCACACACACACACTCTCTCTCACATCACACTCTCACTCACAAACAGTGACACACTCTCTCTCACACACACACTCTCTCTCACACACACTCTCACACACACACACTCTCTCACACACACTCTCTCTCACACACACACTCACACAAACACACACTCTCTCTCACACACAGTCTCTCTCTCACACACACATTCTCTCTCACACACACATTCTCTCACACACACACACTCTCTCTCACATCACACTCTCACTCACAAACAGTGACGCACTCTCTCTCACACACTCTCTCACACACACTCTCTCTCACACACACACACTCTCACACACACACACTCTCACACACACACACACACTCTCTCACACACACACACACACTCTCTCACACACACTCTCTCACACACTCTCTCTCACACACACACTCTCACACACACACACTCACACACAAACAGTGACACACTCTCTCACACACACATACAGTGACACACTCTCTCAGTGACACTCACACAATCTTATATACAGAAAAATACACAGATAGTGATACTCTCTCACATACACACAGACACATACATATACAGCAACATCCTTCAATATTCAAGGAACCAATTAGATTCAGTGAGCACCTCGTTCAGCTCCTGAAGAATTTATTCAATTCTTTCCTCGACACAAATGTAAAAAATTGGTTATCTGCTTGTTTCCTGTGGGCTGTGCTGTGTAAATTTATATTAATTTCTGTCAGCAGTCTCAATTCCAGCCGCCCAATTAATATTTTATCGAGACCTTCACCGTATCTGGACTGGACTCAGCAGGACCCAACTACTGAATTAATCACCGGGAAAGGCCGATTGCAACAGGAGATTCTGTAAAAACAGAAGGCCTGCAGAATATCTACTTGCCTTTCTATCTTGGAGCTATTGTTTGAATAATATTAAAACAAGAAAACCAACTCCAAAGATCAGGGGGTCTCTCTGCTGTGCTCATTAAGGAATCTGATCCACTTTATAACAGACGGAGCAGGATATGGTGAATTACGTCTCTGCAGGTAGCTTTAATAAGCAGAAGCAGTGGCTCATCTGTGAATTCCAGCCATTGCCCAGTGGACAAGTTGCTCACCAAGTCACAAGGTTGTGCCTTTAAGCCCCACTTCACTAGAGATAGACACTTCAGCCCAATACTGAGGGACGCTGGACCGTCAGTGATATTGCCCTTTAGGATATTAGAATGTGGGACCTATGTTTACGTCGTGCATTTCACAAGTGCAGAATATCCAACAGCGATTTACAGTCATGAAATACCTTTGAGGTCAAGTCATTGAAGGTATGTAAAGAGAAAAAGATTGATAAAAACTAACGTAGGCCCCTTACAGTCAGAAACGGGGGAATTCAAAACAGGGAACAAAGAAATGGCTGAGAAACTTTGCTTCTGTCCTTGTTATATTACTGGGTGTAATATATATCTTACTCATTTGTCTTGCCGAGTTGTATTTAAGTTGATGATAAACAGTCAAAGTCTTCCAGTTGATGATAAATTATTTATTGAGTAACAAAATAATATACTTGTGAGTTCTTTTACTTTAATGCTTTGACTAGTAACAGAATTAACTAAGATTCAATTAAATTAACAATTAATATAATACACTACACTCTGAGCTGGTCACTTCTATCCTCTAGCTGCAATACGCACACACTAACACCGAGAAAGAGCGGGAAACGCCTTATATCGTTCCTGTTACTGTTGCCATCTAGTGATCATCTGACTGTACTGACTGCACAATAACTAATCATGTATTAACATATACAGCGATCACTGCAGTCTTCACAAAGGAAGACATGAATAGTGTACCCGGAAGTTCTGAGAAACACAAGCTTTATTGAGAAGCTGAGGAAAGTTAGTATTAGTAAAAAAAATGGTTTGGGGGAAATTAATGGGATTGAAGGCGGACAAATCTTCAGGGCCAGATAATCTTCATCCCAGAGTACTTAAGGAAGTGGCCCTGGAAATAGTAGATCCATTGGGGGTCATTTTCCAACTGGACTCTGGAATGGTTCCTACCGATTGGAGGGTGGCAAATGTAATCCCGTTATTCAAAAAGGGAGGCAGAGAGAAAATGGGGAAATGGACCAGTGAGCTTGACGTCGGTAGTAGGGAAGTTGCTGGAGTCCATTATCAAGGTTTTCATAGCACAGCATTTGGAAAGCAGGGGTGCAATCAGACAAAGTCAGCATGGATGTACGAAAGGATGCTTGACAAATCTACTAGAATTCTTTGAAGTTGTAACTAGTAGAGTTCACCTGAGAGAACCGGTGAATGTGGTTTATTTAGACTTTCAGAAGGCTTTTGGCAAGGTCTCACATAGCAGATTAATATGTAAAGTTAAAGCGCATAGAATTGCTGGTAGTGTCTGGAGATGGATAGAAAGCTGGTTAGCAGACAGAAAGCAAAAAACTGGAAAAAATGGGTATTTTTCTGATTGGCAGGCAGTGACTAGTGGGGTACGACAGAGATCTGTGCTTGGACCCCAACTGTTCACATTATATATTGATAATTTGCATGTGGGAACTAAATGTATTATATCCAAAGTTGCAGACGATACAGGGTAGATTTGGAAATAATGTTCCCGATGGTGGGAGAATCCAGAACTAGGGGTAATAGTTTGAGGATAGGGGATAAACTTTTAAGACTGAGATGAGGAGAAATTTGTTCACCCAAAGAGAGTGTTGAATCTGTGGAATTCACACCACAGAAAGTAGTTGAGGCCAAAACATGTCATTTCAAGAAGGAATTAGATACAGCTCTTGGAGCTAAAGGGATAGAGGTATATGGGGGGAAGGCGGGATCAGGGTATTGAACTGGATGATCAGCCATGATCATAATGAATGGCAGAGCAGGCTCGAAGGGCCGAATTGCCTTCTCCTGCTCCTATTTTCTATGTTTCTAACCAAGGCCACATCTAGTGCCTCAGGTGGTCATTAAAGATCCCTTTGGCAGCATTTGGGAGAAGAGCGGACGTGTTCTCCCTGCCATTATCGACCAGTCTTGTGCCACAGATGGTGGTGGAGCGTCTGACTATTTCCCCAACTTTCCTTCTGTCCTGTGGAGTCTTTGCAGCTCATTTTTCTGATTATTAAATATCACTGCTTCACCACAAAACCATGAAAGCTATTTTAGATTTGTAGAATCATAGAGCGAAGAATTAAGGATGCCATTTGGCCCATTGGATTCATCCTGGCTCTTGGTCAAGGCTATCGAATGCGTCCCATTCGCCTGCTCGTTCTCGGAGGCCCTTTATTTCCCCCCCCCCCCCCCCCCCCCCCCCCCCGCCCAATTTCAAATATTTTGAAAATTAACACTGGGTCCGTCTCCACCGCCTTTTCAGGCAGGACGTTCCAGATCACAGCAACTCGCCGTGTAGAAAAAAAATGCTTTGCATCCCCTCATCTAGTTCTTCTGCTGATTCTCTTCAATCCGTGTTCCTCCAGTGACTGAACTTCCCACCAGTGGAAACAGTTTCTCCTCCATCAAAACTGCCTCAAATTTCTCAGCCACCCAGCCTCGATGCTTTGATTGATGGGAGGTTGAAGCCTAATAAAGGCATAACTAACCGTGGAGAAAGATTACACGAGAGATTGTTGCTTCCATGATAATCACTGAAGAGGAGGAAAGACTATTGGAATGTTCTGCTTCAATCAACTAACAGGCCGTCACAGTGCACAACATAGCTGAATATTGACAAAGGACAGATTGAAAATTCTTCAACTGTTGGAAAAGAAATAATTGGACACTTCAAATTTATTCATTTTTTAAATGCAGGAAAATCAGTCCAGGTTGGAAAACAAAGGCTGTAATCTACAAACTTACAGTGAAGAAAGAATGCTCGGAACCAGCATCTGAAGCAAAGACTTTTCTTTTTTTTTTCACTTCGGGCAGCACGGTAGCACAATGGTTAGCACTGTGGTTTCACAGCTCCAAGGTCCCAGGTTCGATTCCCGGCTTGGGTCACTGTCTGTGCGGAGTCTGCACGTTCTCCCCGTGTCTGCGTGGGTTTCCTCCGGGTGCTCCGGTTTCCTCCCACTAGTCCTGAAAGATGTGCTTGTTAGGGAACTTGGGCGTTCTAAATTCTCCCTCTGTGTACCCGAACAGGCGCCGGAATGTGACGACTAGGGGCTTTTCACAGTAAGACCATAAGACATAGGAGCAGAATTAGGCCACTTGGCCCATCGAGTCTGCTCCACCTTTCAATCATGGCTGATATTTTCTCATCCCCATTCTCCTGCCTTCTCCCCATAACCCCTGATCCCCTTATTAATCAAGAACCTATCTATCTCTGTCGTTTTTAATATAAATTTAGAGTACCCAATTCATTTTTTCCAATTAAGGGGCAATTTAGCGCGATCAATCCACCTACCCAGCACATCTTTGGGTTGTGGGGGCAAAACCCACGCAAACACAGGGAGAATGTGCAAACTCCACACGGACAGTGACCCAGAGCTGGGATCAAACCTGGTACCTCGGCACCGTGAGACAGCAGTGCTAACCACTGCACCACCGTGCTGCCAATATCTATCTTAAAGACACTCAGTGAATTGGCCTCCACAGCCTTCTGCGGCAAAGAGTTCCACAGATTCCCCACCCTCTGGCTGAAGAAATTCCTCCTCATCTCTGTTTTAAAGGATCGTCCCTTTAGTCTGAGATGGTGTCCTCTGGTTCTTCATTGCAGTGTTAGTGTAAGCCTACTTGTGACAATAAAGATTATTATTATGATGTTTTTCCCTTTTCCACCTCTCTGTGTTTGTGTGTGTGTAGGTGGGGGGGGGTGTTGAAGTAGGAGTTAGGTATTTATGAATATATAACTAACAGAATCTGCTGCATATTTCATCATTATTCTTGTTATAAATTAAATTGAATTAAATGAAAATCGCTTATTGTCATGAGTAGGCTTTAAATGAAGTTACTGTGAAAAGCCCCTAGTCGCCACATTCCGGCGCCTGTTCGGGGAGACTGGTATGGGAAGTGAATCGCGCTGCTGGCCGCCCTTTGTCTGCTTTCAAAGCCAGCGATTTAGCCCTGTGCTAAACCAGCCCCGACTAAATAAACAGTAATTAAATTTTCAACTTACACACCTGGTGACTGAAATTATTGGACCGCCAAGGGCCAAAGATTTGGGGTATTTTTATAAGAATTATTGGTTAATTCACTTGTGTTGTGACTCCGGGATGAGTGGGGCTGGAATTGACCGTGTACTAGCCAAGGGTGTCGTAACAAGTGTGCTTCTGTTGGAGGAAGGATGTAAGTACAGCAGGACATTTTTACAGAAGAGTTATGGTCACAGAAATTCTGAATGTGAATAAGTATAAAGGAAGTGTCAGAAGTACTTTGTTTTTAACATGTCAGATGGGCAACTTTGGTAAATAGAACCGAGTTCTCATAAAAATGACATACATTTAGGTAATCAAATAAATTAAACAAATAACACTGGCTAGATCTCGGCTCGAGGCTGGTGTCCAGTTCTGGGCATCGTACTTTAAGAAGGATGTCAAAGTAGTGGAAAAAGTCCACAAGAGATTTAACAAAATGGTATCGGGGTTGAGGATCCGGAGATTCCTTCAAGAAGAGAACGTCAGGGGGAGATTTAATAGTGGTGTTCAAAAGATAGGAGGGGTTTTGATGGCTTAAATTGGGAGAAACTGTTTCTCGTGGCAGGACAGCCAATATCAAAGGACAGGCCAAAAGAGCCAGAAGGGACACCAGGAGACACTTTTTTAAAGCAGCAAGTTACATTGGCCTGGAATGCTTTGCCGCAAAAGGTGGTTGATTCAGAATGAAAAATATCTTTCAAAAGGTTACGTATCTGATAGGAAAACCCTTGCAGGGCAATTGGGGACGCACAGGGAAGTGGAATAGTTGGATTGTTCTTGTTAAGGGCCGCCACAGCCAAGGTGGGCCGAGTGGCCACCTTCTGTGCTGTATTATTTGCCAAAATGCCCAGGTGAAAAAAAAGCAGCAGAAAATGCTGGAAATACTCAGCAGGGCCGGCAGCAGCTGTGGAGTAACGCTCAAAACGAAACTGACTGATCATTCACCTCTTGGTCACTGTGGGATCTTGCTGTGCTTGTCCTATTGACAGCAAAGTATTGCACATTTCGTGCTTTTTGCGATTTTATGAAGATGCTCTATAATAAATGTTTCATGGCATGAAGTCAAACATGGGCAAAGAAATGTCCTGCTGTTTACCGCGCACCGCTCCCCCCCCCATCCTCCTCGACTGAATCATACTCCTCCATGTTGAACACCACTTGGAGGGTACACTGTGGGTGGTAAGGGCACAGAATGTACTCTGGAGGTCGGGGGGACTTCAATGTTCATCACCGAGAGAGTCCTAAAGGACATTTGTGCTGGACTGGGTCTGCAGCAGGTGGACAGGGAATCAAGAGAGATAAACATACTTGACCTCAAGACAGCATTTGATCAAGTGTGGCATCAAGGAGTCCCAGAAAACCCAGAGTCAATGGGAATCAGGAGGGAAACTGTCTGTCAGTTGGAGTCATACCCGGCACAAAGGAAGATGGTTGTGGTTGTTGGAGGGCAATCATCTCAGTTCCAGGACATCACTGCAGGAATTCCTCAGGGTAGTATCCTAGGCCCAACCATCTTCAGCTGCTTCATCAATGACCTCCCTTCCATCATAAGGTCAGGCGTGTGGATGATTACACAATGTTCGGCACTATTCGCGACTCCTCAGGTACTGAAGCAGTCCATGTCCAATTGAGGCAAGACTTGGGCAACATCCAGGCTTGGGCTGAGAAGTGACAACTAACATTCATGGCACACAAGTACCAGGAAAAACCATCTCCAATAAGACAGAACCTAACCATCAGCCCTTGACATTCAATAACGTGACCACCGCTTAATCCCTTATTGTCAATATCCTGGGGTTTACCATTGACCAGAAACTAAACAGGACGAGACAGATAAAAACTGTGGCTACCAGAGCAGGTCAGAGACTGGGAATTCTGCAGCGAGTAGCTCACCTCCTGACTCCCTAGAGCCTGTCCACCATCTCCAAGGCACAAGTCAGGAGTGTAATGGAATACTCTCCACTTGCCTGGATGAGTGCTGCTCCAACAACACTCAAGAAGCTCGACACCATCCAGGACAAAGCAGCCCCACTTGATTTCTCCCCCTAGGTCAAACAGTCTCTCCCTCCACCACCGACAAACTGTGGCAACCATGTGTACCATCTACAAGATGTACTGCAGTAACTCAGCAAGGATCCTGAGACAGCACCTTCCAAACCCATGGCCACTACCATCTTGACACCTGGGAACCCCACCACCTGGAGGTTCCTATCCAAGTCGCTCACCTTCCCGACTTGGAAATATATCACCATTTCTGCACTGTCGCTGGGGAAAAATCCTGGAACTCGTTCTCTAACAGCACATTGGGTGTACCTACACCACAAGGACTGCAGCAGTTCAAGAAGGCAGCTCACCACCACTTTCTCAAGGGCAACTAGGTCCAATGAGTGGCACCAACATCCTGTCAATGAATAACAAAAATACCAGTTCATTCTTAATTTGGCCACTTCCCCAAACTACCTGCAAATTGCAAAAATAGAAGCTCCCCCACTCCTCTTTCTCAGATATTTAAGATCATGCTATCAAGGGATGATATTAGCCAAAACACAGGAGGGAGGGAGGGAGCAAGGGGACAGACCAGCTGTTTTGATTTGGCTATGTTGTGAAATTTGGAATGTAGCCCAGTTGGATCTGCAGGCAAAACGGCTCCCTCTTTAATACCAACAATTATCTTATCATTTGGACACCACTCTGCCTGCAAGTCGGCATGTGGGTTAGTCCATGCATAGTCAGCTACATCTTCAGAAAACAGCAACGCTCATTGACCCCTCTTTACATTCCTTGTCAAAGGAGGCAAAGGGCCTGGTCCTGAGCACGTACCACAGCCTGCCAAATGATCTCAACTCAATATATAGAATGAATCATCAGTCACTGATTAACCTCCTTTCAACACCCAAATTCCACTGCAGTTTGTTTTCTGCAGTGTGCGACTTGATACGCTGGTCCAAGTCAGACAGTTGTGTGTTCAAATCATACTCCAGTCCGTGGCTAGCAATAGCAGTGATGGAGTGCTGCAGTGATGGAGTGCTGCAGTGATGGAGTGCTGCAGTGATAGAATGCTGCAGTGATGGAGTGCTGCAGTGATGGAGTGCTGCAGTGATGGAGTGCTGCAGTGATAGAGTGCTGCAGTGATAGAGTGCTGCAGTGATAGAGTGCTGCAGTGATGGAGTGCTGCAGTGATGGAGTGCTGCAGTGATGGAGTGCTGCAGTGATGGAGTGCTGCAGTGATGGAGTGCTGCAGTGTCAGGCGTGCTGCAGTGATGGAGTGCTGCAGTGATGGAGTGCTGCAGAGATGGAGTGCTGCAGTGATGGAATGCTGCAGTGATGGAGTGCTGCAGTGATGGAGTGCTGCAGAGATGGAGTGCTGCAGTGATGGAATGCTGCAGTGATGGCGTGCTGCAGTGATGGAGTGCTGCAGTGATGGTGCTGCAGTGATGGCGTGCTGCAGTGATGGAATGCTGCAGTGATGGCGTGCTGCAGTGATGGAATGCTGCAGTGATGGATTACTGCATTGATGGAATGCTGCAGTGATGGCGTGCTGCAGTGATGGAGTGCTGCAGTGATGGAGTGCTGCAGTGATGGAGGGCTGCAGTGATGGAGTGCTGCAGTGATGGAATGCTGCAGTGATGGAGTGCTGCAGTGTCAGGAGTGCTGCAGTGATGGAGTGCTGCAGTGATGGAGGGCTGCAGTGATGGTGCTGCAGTGTCAGGCGTGCTACAGTGATGGTGCTGCAGTGTCAGGCGTGCTGCAGTGTCAGGCGTGCTGCAGTGATGGTGCTGCAGTGACGGAATGCTGCAGTGATGGAGTGCTGCAGTGATGGAGTGCTGCAGTGATGGAGTGCTGCAGTGATGGAGTGCTGCAGTGATGGAATGCTGCAGTGATGGAATGCTGCAGTGATGGAGTGCTGCAGTGATGGTGCTGCAGTGTCAGGCGTGCTGCAGTGATGGAGTGCTGCAGTGATGGAATGCTGCAGTGATGGAATGCTGCAGTGATGGAATGCTGCAGTGATGGAGTGCTGCAGTGATGGAGTGCTGCAGTGATGGAATGCTGCAGTGATGGAGTGCTGCAGTGATGGTGCTGCAGTGTCAGGCGTGCTGCAGTGATGGAGTGCTGCAGTGATGGAGTGCTGCAGCGATGGAATGCTGCAGTGATGGAGTGCTGCAGTGATGGAGTGCTGCAATGATGGAATGCTGCAGTGATGGAGTGCTGCAGTGATGGTGCTGCAGTGTCAGGCGTGCTGCAGTGATGGAGTGCTGCAGTGATGGAGTGCTGCAGTGATGGAATGCTGCAGTGATGGAGTGCTGCAGTGATGGAGTGCTGCAGTGTCAGGAGTGCTGCAGTGTCAGGAGTGCTGCAGTGATGGAGTGCTGCAGTGTTGGAGTGCTGCAGTGATGGTGCTGCAGTGTCAGGGGTGCTGCAGTGATGGAGTGCTGCAGTGATGGAGTGCTGCAGTGTCAGGAGTGCTGCAGTGTCAGGAGTGCTGCAGTGATGGAGTGCTGCAGTGATGGAGTGCTGCAGTGATGGA